>NW_027266727.1:0-64313 GCF_046630445.1 Rutidosis leptorrhynchoides
ATTTCTCAAATATATGTCGTTTTGCATTTTTAAGTTCGTTTAAAAGTTCATGTCTACACAATGAACTTTTAATAGAATCTAAAAAGTCGAAACGATATCTATTCGAAGAGATAGTGAATTATAAGTGAAATTTTTCTTTCGTGTAGCTGTGGGTAACATTGACACAAGTGGAATAAGTATGTTCGAGGAGATCAAGAAAACAGTGGATAGGAGGGATTTTAAGGTATAATTATGATAGAATCTTCTGATAACTATTTCACTAATTCAATGATTAGAGTAATTAAAAGGAAATCCATAATATTTAACATAAATACTTGATTAATTATGTATATATAACAGCTGGTATTGGCAAATCCTGGAGCTGAGGTGATGAAGAAGTTAAACAAGGCGAAATTTATCGAAAAATTAGGTCAAGAATGGATATTCCTAACGGTAGGAGAAGCAGTCGAGTCCTGCAATTACATGCTACACACTAGCAAACCAAAAGATGATCATCGATCAGATCAGCCATGGAACAAAGTCTGATTAGCAATATATCCAGGATTCTAATTACCATTATAAGAAGAGTTATATATAACAATGACGATAAGAACGGTTTAATCGAAACAAAAGGTTGGAGGATAGTTTTTTTTGGCTTCCAACAATGGTACTTGTAACTTTGTAACTAGTTAATATATAGAGTGTGTTTGATTAACCCATCTTTGAAAATGGAAAGCATTTCGTTTTTTTCATCTCAATATCTCATTGTTTATGAATTATGACTGTCTCTTTTGTCAACCCTAGAGCCTGTATCGAGCAACAATTATCAGCTTCTTTGTACAAAAATCTGGAAATTATTTGATAAAATTGAAAATCCTAGCTAGTTAGTGACAATGTAGAGCTAAGCTTAATTAAGCACAAGCATATCGAAATTGCCTCAGATTCCGTCGCAAATTACAATCCAAGGCGGATTGGATAACTGCTTTCGATGGTGTGCTGACGGGTCAAACGAGCGATTATTCTGTCGATCATAGAATATTTGGAGAGACCTAAATTAATAAAAGGCATAAGAAAAATGATAATTAAATATTAATCACGTTTTATATCAAAACACTACTTCCGTTTTTAATTAATTATTTCATTTTCTATGTATTTTAAATAGAAAAGATGACCATTAATTAGAGACGGAGGGAGTAGTAATCATATTTACTATGATAAAATATTTGACAATTTTTTCTTAATTTATCCTCTAACGATAGAGATAGAATGAGTTTCAAAGTTCAAACTAATGAAACTTCAAGGAGTGAAGTGTACAGATTTGTAATGATTTCAAGATAATTGATCGTTTTTTTATGAATAGTAGAAGGTGTTGGTGATATTGCTAAATTAAATAGATATACTATTATTGAACAAATATATAAATAAATAAAATGATAAGAGATAAAGTATGCAAACGAGGTTTGATTTCGAATCAGTGTTCTTAAGGTTTATTTGTTTCGTCTACGGTACGGTTCGTAGCAAACACCTCTCAAGATATAACGGATAATATTCGAAAACGTTGTACTACGATCTTTGAGTCTCTACGAATTTATTTAGTGTTTAAACTCTCTATACAAACATATGTATTGCCTAATTATAATATTTGAAATGCTTTAGATTTTCCGTGTGTGTTACGACTGATGCAAGATGCATCTATTTATACTTGAGCACAGAATACAAAATTTGACTTGGATCATGGGTAAAAGCATTTTACCCCTTGAGTTATCAACCGACCTATGAAGCTAAACAAGAAGCAAAACATATGAAACATGTGGTACCGACCAATTATAGTCAAACATTCAACAATTCCCCACATGAATGCAATTGGTAAAACTGATATATGTATGCAGACTTGAGAGAGAGTTTAATAGAAAAATATTGCAAGGATAGGTAGCTTTTGGCCTTGAACCTTCCCTTGTAAATACTATCGGATTTACTCGTTAACCAGTGAATGCGATGTCTTGAACTGTTCAGCTTTTTATGTAAACCAAGACAATAATATCCACACAATATTCCTCTGACATTGTTCAGTTCTATGGTTGTGTTCATTTTGGCCCTGAATCACTCCCGATATTCTTGAATACTCTCAAAAAATACAGCCTTCTATATTTTCCTAGAAGCGGCCACACTTCTTACTCAAATAGGTGATCTCTCATTGAGAGCATCCTGCAATGCCCTACTTGATTTCTCAAGTTATAAGAATCATTAACAACATAAGCTTATCCTTAAACTCACAGACAGCATTGTCTGCTCATCATAGGAATAGATAAGAGAATTATCCATAAAAGGATTATCCCCCACAATGCTCGGGTAGAGTCATACATAACTCAGTTCTTCCCTTTGAACCAAGATTCAGGGATCTCCTGTCAACAAGGTAGGGTTTACTGTTATGATGATTCTTTAGTAATAGGCTTAAGTCCCATTCCCCTCGATGATTTATGCACTTGCTCTCTATTCAAGCTTTTTGTCAGCGGATCCGCAATGTTTTCTTTAGATTTCACATAGTCAATCGAGATAACCCCATTTGAGAGCAATTGTCTAATGGTATTATGTCTACGACGAATATATCTAGACTTACCATTATACATACTACTATGTGCCCTTCCAATCATAGATTAACTATCGCAATGTGTGCAGATAGCCGACACAGGTTTCTGCCATCCAGGAATATCTTCTAGGAAATTTCGAAGCCACTCTGCTTCCTCAGCAGCTTTATCCAAAGTTATAAACTCATATTCCATCGTAGATCTAGCTATACACGTTTGTTTAGAGGATTTTCATGACACTGTTGCACCTCCCAATGTAAAGACATATCCACTCCTGGACTTTGAGTCTTTAAAGTCTGATATCCAATTAGCATCGCAATATCCTTCTAGTACCGCGGGATATCTTACATAGTGCAGACAATAGTTTGAAGTGTATCTGAGATACCTTAGAATTTGTACAATAGCTGTCTAATGGGCTTGCCCTGGATTGCTAGTGTATCTACTCAGTTTGCTCACAGCACAAGCTATATCGGGTCTAGTGCAAATCATAAGGTACATTAAACTATCGATAATTCCTGAATACTCTAATTGAGATATTCCTTCTCCAGTATTCTTTGTTAGGTGCACACTAACATCAATAGATGTCTTCGCCAGACTGTTGTCACCCTTATTAAATTTGTCTAGTATTTTCTCAACATAGTGAGACTGAGACAAGACCAGTCCATTAGATGTTCTAGTAATCTTTATTCCTAGAATCACATCTGCCACGCCTATATCCTTCATCTCGAAGTTACTGGATAACATTCTTTTAGTAGATTTAATGACATTATTATTGCTCCAAATAATAAGTATGTCATCCACATAGAGACTCACAATGACATATTCTTGATCAGTGCCTTTCACATAGACACATTTGTCACATTCATTGATTTTAAAGCCATTAGCCATCATGACTCGATCAAACTTTTCATGTCATTGTTTAGGTGCTTGTTTTAATCCATAAAGAGATTTTACAAGCCGACAAACCTTCTTTTCTTTTCCAGGAACCACAAACCCCTCGGGTTGTTCCATGTAGATCTCCTCATCGAGATTTCGATTTAAGAAGGCGGTATTTATATCCATTTGATGTATCTCCAAATTATTGATAGTCGCAAACGCTATCAACTTCCGAATGGATGTAATTCTTGTGACTGGTGAATAAGTATCAAAATAGTCAAGACCTTCTTTTTGTCTATAACTTTTGATTACAAGTCTTGCCTTGTACTTATCTATTGATCCATCGACTTTCATCTTCCTCTTGAAAATCCACTTGCTTCCAAGGTTTATTTCCAGGAGGAAGATCCACCAGTTCCCATGTATGATTATGTAAGATGGATTCGATCTCACTATTCACAACCTCTTTCTATAAAGGAGCTTCAGGAGACGACATTGCCTCCTTGAAGGTAGTAGGCTCATTTTCTAACAAATAAGTTAGAAATTTCGGACCAAAAAATTTAGACTTTCTAGCCCTCTTGCTACGTCTAAGTTCCTCCTCGTTGTCATCAGATATAGCCTCATTATCTATACCTGATTCATCTCGAGTTCTTTTAAAAGAACTTGGGTCTTGTGCATCTTTATAAGAAAATGTTTCCTTAAAAAAATATACACTCTATAACTGTATTCACATGGATATCAGTTATCTCAGATTTATATACAAGAAATATGTATGCCACACTATTTTTCGCATATCCAATGAAGACACCATCAATAGTCTTCGGTCTAATCTTGACTATTTTAGGAGCTGGAGCTCTTACTTTCGCCAGACATCCCAATACCTTTATGTATTTGTAGGAAGGTGGTCGACCTTTCCATAACTCATAGAGAGTCTTATTTAACTTCTTGTGGAGAACCTTATTTAAAATATGGTTTGCAGTTAAGACCGCCTCCGCCCAAAAGTTCTGAGGTAATCCCTAATTCATTAACAAGGCATTCATCATCTCTTTCAGAGTTCGATTTTTGCGCTCAGCAATACTATTCTGTTGGGGAGAGTATGAAGTCGTCATTTGATGAACAATCCCATGCTCCCACAAAATCCTTCAAAAGGATGTACATATTCTCCTCCTCGATCACTTCTTAAAGATTTGCTCTTCTTTTCGAGTTGATTTTCAACCTCGACCTTATATAGTTTAAATACTTCAAAAGCCTCATCTTTAGATCGAAGTAGATAAACATAATAGTATCGTGTGCAATCATCGATAAAAGTAATAAAATACTTTTTTCCACCTCTACTTTGCACAATCTTTCAATCACAAACATGTGTGTGAATTAGATCTAGAGGTTCCGAACTTCTTTCCACACTTTTGAAAGAAGCTCTTGTTAACTTTGATTCAACACATACTTCACATGTCTTGTGATTATTAATATCCATATTTGGTATTAATCCCATCTTCACAAGTTTATGTAATGAATCAAAATTCACATGTCCCAATCTATAATGCCATAAATTAGAAGACTCTAAGATATAAGCAGAAGACGACTTATTCTTATTAATAATCACTTGGCTAGAAGGCTCATTGGTTACAAGGGCAATTACATTTAATTTGAATAAACCATCACTCAAATATCCCTTGCCCACATATACACCATTTTTCATGAGTGTAAACTTAGCAGACTCAAATCCGGCCTTGCTCAATAACGACCCTGATACTAAATTCTTTCGAATGTCAGGTACATGCATCACGTTATTGAGAGTCAGCTGCTTTCCAGAGGTCATCTTCAAAATAACCTTCCCTATTCCTTCCGTCTTGGAAGTAGCAGAGTTCCCCATGTATAGAGTTTCATCACACGCTTAATATTCTCTAAATAAACTCTTATCGGAGAAAACATGTCTTGTAGCTCCGGTATCCAAAAACCATTGTTTTGGATTTCCGACAAGGTTGACTTCCGACACCACAGCTGATAGGTTCATGTCGGATAGATCATCTCCCAAGTCATTCACAACATTAGATTGAGAAGCCTTTCTCTTGTTGGATTTTCCTCGATTCTTGCAATCCATGGCTTTATGCCCAGGTTTGTCACAGACATAGCAGTTTCTACTTAAATGCTTTTTCTGCTCAGAGGAGTTTCTATTCTGCCTTGACGGGTGAATTTCCTTCTCTTGTTGTTAGTCTTTCCGTGCTCAACCACGTTCACTTTAGACTCAGCAGGCGGTAGGCCAACCCTCTTATCACAATAGCGGTTGTCTTCCTCAATTTTTAATCTCACAATGAGATCTTCAAGAGAAATCTCCTTTCTCTTATGCTTCAAGTAATTCTTGAAGTCTTTCCATCCTGGCGACAACTTCTCAATAAGTGTGGCTACTTGGAAGGAGTCACTTAGTGTCATTCCTTCGACTAGAATGTCATGACTGATCAATTGATACTCTTGGACTTGACTCATCACAGTCTTGGAATTGATCATCTTGAAATCAAGAAACCTACCGATGACAAATTTCTTTGTACCGGCATCCTCAGTTTTATACTTCTTCTCTAGTGATTCCCAAATCGTTTTTGCGGACTTTCCAATGCTATAGACACTATACAAAGTGTCATCTAAGCAACTGAGAATATAGTTTTTGCATAAGAAGTCACCATTGCTCCAAGATTTAGAAACCGCAATAGTACGAATGTCAGGATTCTCTCCTGACTTAGGTGCATCTTCTGTTAGGTACCACACCAAATTCAATATGGTCAAATAAAATAACATCTTTTGCTGCCACCTTTTGAAGTTCTTTCCGACAACTTCTCAGGTCGCTCAGCATGACCACCAAAGGGTGCATAGCCCGAAGAATTCGAAGCTATCATCGGCCTATTCCAAAGGGGATTCACAAGCACACCATTCGCACTTGGACCATCCAAGGGGACAAATTCATTGACATTTTCAAATTCATTTCCAACTTCAGTGTTGTTAGAGTTTGAAACATGATTTTTGGAATCCATGATTTCCTTTTCAAATTTTAAATGATTTTAGCTGCATTTAAAAAACAGGCAAGATTAGTAAAATTAAAACTTTAAAATACACAAGATAAATGCGATAATAAAATCTTATAATTTTAGCCACTTAATATAATTATTAATTAATTAACTATAATAATCAGAATAAACCTTAAGATTATTGGTGATATTGCTAAAATATTAATTAGATTGTCTTGTCTAATAAACACAAATGTTGAATATAAATTAAAATTATTATAAATTAAATAGACATCTTATTATTGAACAAATATATAAATAAATAAGATGATAAGAGATAAAGTATGCAAATCGATGCCTGATTTCGAATCAGGGTCCTTAAGGTTTATTTGCTCCGTCTATGGTGCGGAACGGCTCGTAGCAAACACCTCCCAGGATACAACGGATAATACTCGAAAAAGTTGCACTACGATCTTCGAGTCTCTACGAACTTATTTAGTGTTTAAACTCTCTCTACAAACATATGTATTGCCTAACTCTAATATTTGAAATGTTTTAGATTTTCCGTGTGTGTTACAACTGATGCAAGATGCATCTATTTATACTTGAGCACAGCATACAAAATTTGACTTTGATCATGGGTAAAAGCATTTTACCCATGAAGCTAAGCAAGAAGCAAAACATGTGAAACATGTGGTACCGACCAATTGTAGTCAAACATTAAAAAGTAGGTACCTTATGAGCATTTGTTAATACAACCAACTAATCGACCCTAGTTATTCGATTGTTGTTTCATCTTTGTGACTGAAACATGTTAATTGCTAAGCATTTAAGGAAAAGTGTGTGAAGATTAAGGAAAAGTGTTTCTACAGGACCCGTGATCTTCCTCTAAGCAACCCTCCTTGAAGCAACCGTCCAGCCTAAAATTGCAACGTGTATCTCCAATGGATCCAAAAGCTACATGCATACCCTCCTCAAAGATATAATTCAAAAAAGTATCTGCAATGGATCGTCAAGGTATTAAGACCCGGATCTTCCTCTAAGCAACACTCCTTGAAGCAACCGTCAAGCCTAAAATTGCAACGAGTTTCTCCAATGGATCCAAAAGCTGCATGCATACCCTCCTCAAAGATAGAATTCAAAAAATTATCTGCAATGGATCGTCAAGGTATTAAGGACTAAGATCTTCCTCTAAGCAACCCTCCTCGAAGCAACCGTCCAGCCTAAAATTGCAACGAATTGTCTTTTTCTGCTTCTTTAGGTATCTACAATGGATCGTCAAGGTATTAAGGACCCGGGATCTTCCTCTAAGCAGCCCTCCTCGAAGCAACCGTCCAGCCTAAAATTGCCACGAGTATCCTCAATGGATCTGAAAGCTACAGGCGTACCCTCCTCAAAGATGGAATTCAAAATGGTATTAAGAGCCATTAACTCACATCAAAAACCTTGAGCCATTCCGTTGCTCAAGTTAACCCAAATGGGTTTGTATGGTCGATGTGAGATATATCCATATATATAATACCAATCGAAAATCCACTATCCTTGAACTTAAGCTTTTGGATAAAGCCCGTAGACTTTCAAGATAGTATAAGATAATTTATCGTTAAGAGTCATGTTTTCACTAGTCGGACTATATTAAGCGATAACGGTGGTGACGACTTGGATCATATGTAACGATTTTAAAGTTTAGGGATCCAATCAAAAAAGAATCAAAGTACAAGGATAAAATGTAAAGAATAGTAAGATTATTGGGACCCACCATGCACCGGCGACAAAACAGAGGATCGCCATTAATGGCCATTCTTTCCCAGTTATATATATTTATGACTAACTACTGTAATCAACTTCAAAATTGAAACAAAATCTATGGCACCACCAGCAACGAAACCTCAAAGAAGAAGAAGAAGAATAAGAAGAATGCTTCGAATAAGCTGAAGAAGAAGACCAAAACGGTGAATTCAGTTCCTCTAGACCCCAAGAACAGTGATTCTGAGTGGTGGGATACTTTCTGGCATAAGAATTCATCAAACCCAGGTCTGATTTTTTCTATTTTTCTCTCTTAATTTCATTAAAGTTTCAAACTTTGAGCTTTACATTCCTTTGTTGTTAGCTTCAAATGTTCTTGTTGTAGTTCAATTAATGGGTCTCTCTGTATAGCTTTGGATTTGTTGAAGTTCGTCTCCATTACTATGATCGATGTCCATCTTGATTTCACAGCGATGGCTATGCTAAATTTGTGTTTTTGGTTTAACTTTAATCTTTGAAATTGAAATGGGGTCTTGTCAATTTTCTGTTTGAATCTTAATTGAGATGGACTATCCATCTGTGTACATTTTCAGTAATGTGGTTTCTGATGAAATTGACCTTCAAATTGAAATGGGGTCAGGTTTTTTCTGTCTGAATCTTAATTGGACTGTCCGTCTGTGTACATTTTCCATAATGTGGTTTCCGTAATGTGGTATTTGTAGCTTATTGGTAGATTTATGGGCTTGATTAATCATTGATGTAACCGGTCTTGTTCTAAATGGCAATTGGCAGGTTCTCCAGAAGACAAGGATGAAGGATTCCGGTATTTCTTTAGGGTATCGAAGGAAACATTTGAATACATTTGTTCCCTTGTGAGGGAAGATCTTATTTCCAGGCCACCATCAGGACTTATCAACATAGAAGGAAGACTCCTTAGTGTGGAGAAACAAGTTGCAATTGCTATAAGAAGGCTAGCCTCTGGCGAATCCCAAGTCTCAGTTGGTGCTTCCTTTGGCGTCGGCCAATCCACAGTTTCTCAGGTTACCTGGAGATTCATCGAAGCGTTGGAGGAACGGGCTAAGCATCATCTCAAATGGCCCGATCGCGACAGGATGGAGGAGATCAAGTCCAAATTCGAAAAGTCTTTTGGCTTGCCGAATTGTTGCGGAGCCATTGATTCGACGCACATTGTCATGACACTGCCGGCTGTCGAAACTTCGGATGATTGGTGCGACCAGGAGAAAAATTACAGCATGTTCTTGCAGGGAGTCGTCGATCATGAGATGAGATTTCTCGATATTGTGACTGGTTGGCCAGGCGGCATGACTGTATCCAGGCTACTCAAGTGTTCAGGGTTTTACAAACTATGTGAGGGTGGTGAACGTTTGAACGGAAATGTTAGAAAGTTATCGGAATCGGCAGAGATCAGGGAATACGTTGTTGGTGGGAATTCGTACCCTCTTCTTCCTTGGCTCGTAACTCCTTACGAAGATACGCTATCGTCCTTTTCGGCTTTCAATATGTCGCACGAGGCTGCGAGGGTGCTTGCGGTTAGGACGTTTTTGCAGTTAAAGGGAAGTTGGAGAATCCTTAATAAGGTAATGTGGAGACCAGATAAGCGGAAACTTCCGAGCATTATTCTGGTCTGTTGTTTGCTTCATAACATCATCATCGATAGTGGAGATCGATTGCATCCAGATGTTGAGTTGTCTGGACATCACGACTCAGGTTATGGAGAGGTTCGTTGTAAGCTGATTAATCCGAGAGGGAAAACTTTGAGGGAGAATATAGCTAAGTACCTTCAACAACGAAAATGAAAAAGCTTAATGCCTTCAGAAGGTATTTCTTCTTGTGTCGTTCTATTCTATGCAAAGAGTATCTGTTGTAGCCTTTAACTGGCATGAATGACTATGCATGTTTTCTTACTCTAAATTGAGACTTCAGATAAGTATAATTAGAGAATTTGGTGTGTTCATTTGGTGTTTGGAACGTGTCAAAAGGCGTATCTTTTACTAAAAATGGCCGAAAAAAATACACCTTCTGAGGGTGACACGAAACGAAAAGCATTAGGATCGTCAAGATTCTTCATTCTGTTATTTATTTAAATCGATTGCCATTAACAGAAATTACATACCGATCACTCCATCAATAACACTATCGACACTGTATTGTGGGGCCGACTGAATTCCGAGTTCCTGCTACTCCGGTGACATTCCACCACATTTCACACCACACATTGAGTCTTTATTTTTTCGAGATATGGAAACGATTCAGAAGTGGAGTACAGAAAGCTTCAAGATATATTCTAAATTGGAGTGTCCCATATCATGTACGCTCCATATTAATGGACCTTACAGCCTGGCCGTCTGTCTCTGATCCGACGGTGGAAAATCTCACACTGACAGTGGTCACATTATTTCCAGGTTGATAGAAGTCACGGATGGTTGTGGTATTGGAGAGCAACTCAGATGTAATAGAGCTGCAAAACGACTTCTGAATAATGGATGCTTGCATTCTCTAGGGTGTTGTGGAGCTGGAAGTGGCCGATCCAGAAGCCGTCGACGGTGGAGTTTGTGGCAGAGAAGTAGGGCAGATTGAGGCTAGTGAGATGGATTAGAGGGAGGTTCGGCTGCCATCTGCCATGTTATGAATAACATAAACATCAAAAAAGAAGTTGTCGAGACCACTGCCATGATTTTTAGGAAGTGCCACTCCTCCATAATATCTATGCGTGACGGTTCTGCTGGTTTCTCAGGAACGCTCGTCATTGTCATGGAGTTTTTCCTTTCGTGGTTTGGTGAGTCAGAGAAGAGCAACTTATAAATGGAGGCTTAATTAGGGTTTACAGATCTAATGATCGTAATTCACTAGTATCATGCGTTGCTTCGGTGCCGATTAAATTAGAGTGATATTTTAAAATTTGATTATAACATAATTTATAATATGAGTTTTTTTCACAAGTTTCATGAGAATCGTGAAAAAATGCAATATTCCTCCCCATTGTAACCTAATTAAAAATCATGGGTAATTTTATTTCCACTAACAAAAATATTAAATCCACTAATAATAGGCGTCTGCGATGAGATTTTTCTGTCACTGAAAACATTTAGCGACGAAAAATTCCGTCACAGAAACTTACTTTTAATGGATTTAACATTTTTGTTAGTGGGAATAGCAATTTCCTAATTGAAGGTAACAGGTCAAATACCCGTTTATTTCATAATATATGAACTCGAAATAGAGATCATAATCGAGTGTGTTATATACTTATAATATTGAAGGTGTCTAGATAAGAAAATATGGATATCTAATTAATTAAGAATCATTTATTTTTTTCCCTTTCTACCCCTTTTTCTCTTTTAACTTTTAGAATATCTAGTTTCCTTTTTTTGATTTTATAAAATATTTAGTCCAATTTTGATTATTGAGCATAAAAATGTTAAACTTTAATTGTAGCATAATTTCTTCTTGTAGAAATAAAAACAAAATTTATTAATCAAGCTATTTAACTAAATTACGACACGGGACAAAGTTTCTTCCGAATAGGCGTTCTTCGTATATTGTATACATATATAGATATATTATTCCATCCGTCCCTAATCAAAATGGCGCCGTTTCGAGATCTATTACACTTTCATACGATTTTTTACTTCAACCCCATTTTACATACTTCAAAATATCCTAAAACACATACCAATGACTAGTTTTGAAATCTAACAATATAAAAACTACTAGATAGCATTAGTTACAAGTTAATAGTCATTACAAACCATAAGCTAAGGATGCATAACGGTGAAGAATGAAAATTGTTTCAACCAAAAAATGCCACACTGTTGTGAAACACTAATAACAGTTTAAGTAGCCAAGTTCTCCCAGCGAGTGCCTTGTCAACATCTTCAATATGATCCTTAAGAATAATGAATGTTAGAAATCAGAAATAAGCAAACTGTATGATGTATTTCGTACATTTAGTACAAGGTCCTCTGGATAAAATCCCTAGTTCTCGTCGAGTTCTAACTCAAATAGAACATTCCATACTTCATTCGTAGGAAATCGCATTTTCCAAATGAGTGGATATGATATGATAATAGCATTACACACATTAATATAAAGGCTCCTTCAAAATATGATCATTTCCATCATTATCGTCTTCACCCTTTTCACTTTCTAGCTTAGATGATGTAGAGGAACTTGAATATTGTACTTCACGCTCTCCGGCTCTTCTTAGTCTCATCACTTTTGCCGTCTCTCGGCATGTACTCCAGTTGCTAGTTCTGTTGGATAATAAACCTGGACAAACTTCTCATACTTTCTGATAACCGAAAGAA
The DNA here is from genome assembly GCF_046630445.1 of Rutidosis leptorrhynchoides. Lineage (NCBI taxonomy): Eukaryota > Viridiplantae > Streptophyta > Magnoliopsida > Asterales > Asteraceae > Rutidosis > Rutidosis leptorrhynchoides. Next base: position 12,508 of record NW_027266727.1, read on the forward strand.
AAACTTAACAACTAGTCCACCCCGCCACCCAAACAAACTTATTATATAGAACATATATCCATCCGAAATCGGGGACTAGAGGTGCTAAAATTTCGAAACAAAATATTCAGAACGTTTGTCATTGTCATGGAGTTTTTCCTGTTGTTGTTTGGAGAGTCAGAGCAGAGCAACTTATAAATGGAGGCTTAATTAGGGTTTACAGATCTAATGATCGTAATTCACGGGTATCCTCGTGTTGCACCGGCGCCGATTAAATTAGAGTGATATTTTAAATTTTGATTATAACATAATTTATAATACGAGTTTTTTTCACAAGTTTCATGAGAATCGTGAAAAAAAATGCAATATTCCTCCCAACTAAAACCTAATTAAAAATTATAATTGGAGATAATTCGTCAGATACCCGTTTATTTCATAATATATGAACTCGAAATCGAGATCATAATCGAGTGTGCGTGCTATAAACTTATAATGTTGAAGGTATCTAATTAATTGAAAATCATTTATTTTTTTCCCTTTTTCTCTTTTAAGTTTTAGAATATACAGTTTCCTTTTTTGATTTTATACAATCTATAGTCAATTTTTTTCCAATTTTGATTATTGAGCATAAAAAACTTCCTCCGAATAGATGTTCCTTTGTATATTGTATAGATAGATATAGATATATTACTCCATTCATCCCTAACTGTTGTTTTGTATCCTAACATTTTAAAAGGTATTTATGAGGCCCACTTTAATCAAAGGCCGAACAAAGTGATTACGGTCGGGTCTACAAGATAGCGTCACAAACCTTGACCTAACTTCACTATCAACAACTAGCTGCCCAAATTAAGGGCTCGTTCGACATACATTATAAAATCGACCGGATAATAATTAATACAAGAATATAAGATAAAATTGTTTTATTTTCCTTTTAGATTCTACCAGATAAAGAAACCAAATAAAATTATTTTATCTTATTGCGCGTTTGGTTCATTGAATGATAGAGCCGGATGAGATGCATTTTACTGAAACGCCGCTATATAAAAACACATACCAATGACTAATTTTGAAATCTAACAATATAAAAACAAATCTAACCCTGGTAAGCAGTCGTTTTCCTACGAAGAAGTAAAACTCTCTCTGTTCTTTTTCTCTCACCTCAACTCTCTCAAACAAACCCTACTTCCTCCGCCGCACACAACTCCTCTTTTTCTCTTATCTTCAACAATCCACTACCAACATATCTTCACTAGAAGAAAGACAACATAGCCACCATTAGCCCCACCGTCGTCCGCCTATCTCCGGCGGCGGTGGGACTCCCTATGTTTTTATTTCAATTTTTTGGCTGGCTCTCCTCTATCTCTACTCGATTTGAAATGGGTTCTCTCCATCTAGGTCTCTTGTACCTCTCCCCTCCCTCCGTTCAGACGAAATTCGGCCTTTTCTCCAGCGAAGCGGCGGCCACCGGCGGTTTTTGGTGTCAGGCCTTTTCCGTGCTCTCTGTGCGAACCAGAGCAGTGGGTAAAGTCTCATCCACGACTTGTTCGACTTCGATCGCTTTTTCCGGCATGGGTGGTCGTTTCAAATCTAGTGGTTGGTGGTTTTTGGACGACGATCGGAAACTAGGATCTCTCCGGCCACTTTTTGGTCTTCTGTACGAACAGAAGGCCATTTGGGTCGATCCCTTAGTTTTTCCGGCGTCGGGTGGTTGTGCTCCGGTTAGATCGGGCTACTTGATGGTGGCGAGGTGTTTTGCTTTAGATTTATGTTCTTTGTTTTGTTGGCCTGGTATATCCCTCATATGACGACAATTGTGTCCTTGACGTAGGATTTAAGTGGCTTTTTGTCATTATTTCTATAATTAGAGATTATGGGTTGTTTAGCACCGTAGTTAATTTGCGGATTTGTGTTAGTTCACTTGTTGGTTGTCTCCCGCTTGATCTGGGTTCTCGCATCATGTTGGAGCCACCTCCTTTGGACGCAATTTTCCCTTCCAAAGATACGACATAGAAAGAGTTGTGGATCTTCGTTGCATTTATTTTTATGCGACAGCTCCTTTATATGTTATCATCTTTGTTTAGGCTTAACTAACTCGTATCGAGTTGTAACCTCTTGTATTTCCAAATCAAAGTATCAATGAAATTACAATCTTTTATTTCAAAAGAATATAAAAAAACAACTAGATAGCATTAGTTACAAGTTAATAGTCATTACAAACCATAAGCTAAGTGAAGAATGAAAATTGTTTCAACCAAAAAATTCCACCCTGTTGTGCAACACTAATAACAATTGAAGTAGCCAAGACAAAGAGATAGGGACATCTTCAATATGATCCTTAAGAATAATGAATATTAGAAATCAGAAATAACCAAATTTTGAGTTCTAATCAATGTTCTGTATGATGTATTTCGTACATTTAATACAAGGTCCTCCGGATAAAATCCCTAGTTCTGGTCGAGTCCTAACTCAAATAGAACATTCCATACTTCATTCGTGGGAAATCGCATTTAGCAAATGAGTGGATGATACGATAATAGCATTGCACACATTAATATAGAAGCCTTCCTTCAAAATATGATCAATTCCATCATTATCATGTTCACCCTTTTTACTTTCTAGCTTAGATAATCTAGAGGAACTTGAATATTGTACTTGACACTCACCGGCTCTTCTTAGTCTCGTGTCTTTTGCCGTCTCTTGGCATGTTCTCCAGTTGCTAGATCTGTTGGATCATAAACTCGACAAACTTCCCAAACTTTCTAATAACCGAAAGAAAAATTTAACAATTAGTCCACACCGCCACCCAAAGAAACTTCAGATATACAAAGAGTATCTGGTGTTGCCTTTCACTGTCATGAATGACTATGCATGTTTTTTAACGCTAAATTGAAACTTCAGGATATTTATAATTAGAGAATCTGGTGTGTTCATTTAGTGTTTGGAACATGTCGAAAGGCGTGTTTTTTTTAACTAAAAATTGCAAAAAAAAACACAAAACGAACACAATAAAACTCTCTATTCTGTTATTTATTTAAATTGATTGCCATTAATAGAAATTTACATACCACAATCACTGATCACTCAATAAAATAACACTATTGACATTGTATCGTGGGGCCGACCAAATTCCGAGTTCCGGCTACACCAGTGACATTAACCACCACATTTTCACACCACACATTGAGGTTCTGCATTGTCATGATATAAGGAAACGGTACATACTCCAAGACCAAAAAAGCTTTAAGATGTATTCTAAATTGGAGTGTACCATATCGTGTGCGCTCCATATTAATGGATCTTACATCCTGGCCGTTGGTCTCCGATCCGACGGTTGAAAATCTCACCCTGACGTTGATCACATTTTCGGAAGGTTGCATGAACAGACGGATGGTAGTGGTATTGGAGAGCAACTCAGACTTGTAATAGAGCTGCAAAACGGCTTGTTTATAATAGATGGTTGCATTATCTTGGGTGTTGTGGAGCTGGATGTGGCCGATCCAGAAGCCATCCACGGTGGAGTTTGTGGCTGAGAAGTAGGGGAGATAGAGGCCGGTGAGATGAATTATAGGGAGGTTCGGCTTCCACTGCGAGCTCTTCCATGTCACGAATAATAATGTCAAGATGCCGACCATTCGACTTATCCCGACCACTTGGAAGAATTTATCGAAGTAGTATTCTATGCGTGACGGTTTTTCTAGTTTCTCAGGAACGCTTGTCATTGTCATGGAGTTTTTTCCTTATGTGTTTTGGAGAGTCAAGAGTCTCGGAGAAGATGATCTTATATATGGAGGCTTAATTAATTAGGGTTTACAGAGGATTTTGAACCCTGTGATATCTTATTTATCTGAAAACAAAAGTCAAAAGTTTATCTAAATTTATGAACGAGTCTAATGTTCCTTCCTCTATGCATATAGTTGCATGTTTTATGGATCTCCATACACAACCTTAAAATAATATCTCTGAGTTCATTATACCATGGGTCGGTCTGTTGGACGGGGTGTATTTCCCTTTTAAAATTATTTAAATGGATGTTATATATAATCATCATACCATAACTTATATTTTAGAAATTCGATAATCATCAAAATATAAATACGAAAACGAAGGTTTAAATAAAACTATCCAAATGAACATAAAATATATCCAAATTTAAAAATGAAAAGGCCTAAAAAAAACTATCTAAATGATCACGGTTCATCATTCATAATATTATTTTGGATTCAATTATTTTGGGATAAATATAAATTACGAATATGGATTTTCGATATCTTACTTTGGCTCAACGGTCACCAGGTCTTGACAATTTTGACACCACCACTTTGGATAGATTTTATGCTAATTTCATAGTCTTAAATAGTAGTTATTTATTTGGAGACGCATATTGTTCATTACGAGTCAAGGCACAAAACACAATTTCAAAATTACATGCATGCAGTACATATATAATTCTGAAAAATTTTGTTTTACTATTTATTTTCTTATGTTCCAAAAGCAAATTCATGCAAAATGATCCGTTTCGTTGCATAATACAAAACCACTTGTTTTTCTTTGGGTTAGTTTTCTCTGATCGAAAAAATATTCAGTCTTAGATCAAGGAATATTTTTTTTGAGGTTGGCCAAGGAATATTTTTTATAGTCAAATTTTGACAAGTTTGATTTCTCACTTTTATATACATTCTATTGCAGGTGAGATTTTTTACAATACTTACACTAATAATTGAAGTCAAGTCCATCGAGAACTGGTATTATGAAGGATGTACCACGTGCAATAAAAATGTTGAAAAGAATGGGCCAAAGTGGTGGTGTCAAAAGTGTCAAGACCTGGTAACGCTGAGCCAAAGTAAGATACCGAAAATCCATATTCGTAATTTATATTTATCCCAAAAATAATTGAATCCAAAGTAGTATTATGAATGATGACCCGTGATCATTTAGATAGTTTTTTTTAGGTCTTTTTATTTTTAAATTTGGATAGATTTTATGCTCATTTGGATAATTTTACTTAAACTTTCGTTTTCATATTTATATTTTGATGATTATCGAACTTCTAAAACATAAATTATGGTATGATGATTATATATAACATCCATATAAATAGTTTAAAAAAAAAATACATCCCGTCCAATAGACGGACCCCTGAGTAGTAATGCATAATAAATCTGTTTAACAGACGACTGCAACGACAAGTATGAATCGATCGCTGAGTAAAAAACAATCAGATTTGACTATTAAGTGTAGACGAATGGAGTTCAACTGCTTTTATGGAAGATAAACAGTGCATATCAGTAGGTACATAGAGAAGAAAAGGCACTAAATAAATAGTAAGGCCTGAAAATGTACAGCAGGATCTCTAAACTAAAGGAAAAAATATGAGATAAATAAAACATTGTGAACCAAATACAAGGATATTATTTAGCTATTGTAGTCCGAGTCAGGTTGCACACATCCACAAAAATGCTTTTTCTTTTTCTTCTGGGGAGTTCTCGGTCTTCCGTAGAGATAGTCACGGAGGAGCACTTTCGGTCTTCTGTCTGTAATCCTGACTTTCGCTCTGCTTTTGTTCTCATCGTCAAGTTTCAATAGTAGGAATTGGATCTTCTGCACTTCCAACTGCAATCGACCGATCTTCTCGGACGCTCTCCGTGCCTGCTCCGTGATTTTCCGCCTCCTGGCATTTTCAGTAGTGTCTAAAAGTTCGAAAGGAGATTTCCCATCAAAGGATAAGGAACCAGAACCATCAAATGAAACATGTCCGGCTTTTGCAGTCAATTTGCGGTTGACATCGAGGAGTTTCATGATGGCTTCCTCGGATTCTTCCAGCTGCTCCTTTACAGAATCATATTCAATCCCTTTTCCCTTTCTTGCCTTCTCGGTAATCTCCACTTTCTGCTTTAAATCCTGAACGGTGATCTGAAGGTTCGCTAGCTTTTGCGCGTCGGAATCGAGTCTTTCCAGAACATTCTTCCTGCTTGCCGTCTCTTGACGAGACTCCGTAGATCTACTAGAGAGTTCCATTTTGTCCACACGCAATTCCTTTTCGACTAAAGATGCTATAGAAGGGTTTGTACTCCTCCTTCCCTTGGTTGCTTCAATGTTACGGTAATCAACCGCAGCTAGCTTCTGAGGCTTTCCGACTTTTATATCGATGTTTCCTTCCTGGCTTTCCCACAACTCTAGCATCTGATCATCGACCTCCATTGTTCCTCTCCTGCTGATTCCATATGATGAACATTCTGAAATTTGATCAAGCATAATATCTTTTGTTATTACATCATTCATATCTCCAGAATTTCCTCGCACAGGTTTTCCCAACTTCATATTTCTATCAGGTCCATCCCCAAATTCTGCTCCTTGCTGCTTTGGATTGAAATTGTCACGTCTTCGCAGGCTTTTTGAACGCAAGTTGCTAGCAGATTTTAATTCTTCCAGTTGTCTCACAGTCGCGTCTAGCTTCGAGTTGGCATTTAAGTTTTCCAGCATCGCAAGTTTCTCCATTTCCATCACTGCGTTCTCAATAGCTCTAATTCGGATTTGCAGATCATGAAGTTCTGAAAATCCATCTTTAGTGGGAATTTGATCTTCACTCTTTGGTTCAAAGCCCTGGAATTGAAAAGAAAAAAGAAAAAACATAAGTCTTCTGGTGGTTATAAATAAATGAGTTTAAACAACTTAAAGAAACACAGTCCGTGTATTATATATAATGATAACTATCCATCTAATAACGTTACCTCAATTAAGTATACAAAGCTCATAACCACGTTCTGAAGGCAAAATTGAGTGAAGTAGAAACTTACATAAACAAATTCAACGGGATTGCAGGATATATAAAAATCAGTTCAACCAACAATGTAGCAACCTTAAATAAGATAATTTTCATAGGAAAACGCATTGATGTTAAAATGCAGGCATGTTGAAAGAAAACTACTGGTAAAGCCTGGAAATGCAAATAACAGTTCTAGTACACAATGAGCACAAACTGTTAATCACAAATAACATATGAGAGATACGGCAAGTGCCTAATGAAATCGCATGATTTTTTTAAATCAAGACAGAATAGTTTAAGATGTCACAAGGATAAACACAAATACGCCTCTATTGTGCAGAATCAAATCCCAGTACTATAGAGTTATATATAAAGCTGATTTTACCTTTCTTGCTTCTTTGCCCATAGATTTGTCCAGTTTGTTCTGCAAATGGATATGGTTCTCCAGTGACGTGACACAGTCCCTCAAAGGACCTATAGCTGGGATATATCCAGCCAACTGTGCTTTCAGCTCTCTGTTCTCACTTTCCAAAGTATCTAATCTTTCTTTCAGTAGGTCGTCGTTCTGATCCCTAGCGCCAATATCATCATTAAGGTACTCGCATGCTTTGGCGAGTTCATGAGTCTTTCCTTTAAATAATGCCTCGTTGACAGAAGAGAGCTGGAGTTCACCAAAAAGTGTCGTGGCCTGAAATTCCCACAGCTCAACTTCTTTTCTGCCCTCCTGAAGTTTTTGTATCAAATTTTCCTCTCTGCAGTTCGTTTCTTTTAATTCTTCATGCAATTTCAAGAGCTCAGCCTCCAACTTCTGATGTGCTTCACGAATGGTAGCTGTCTCCAAACTCTGATTTTCAAAGTCTCCTGAGAGATTCAACATCTGTTTTTCTTGCTCATCTCGTGATACCTTCACCTCATTATACTTACATTCCAGATCTTTAACAGTTTTATTCAACTTTGCCCTTTCATTCTGTATTTCACCAACCATCTTCTCTGCTTCCAAAAGCTTCGAAGAAGTCTGAGCAATGACATCCTTAAATAACAGGCAAAGGTTGCTTTGAGACATTGATTCAGCAAAAAGAACACAGTTTTCCTCTTCTAATTTACATTTCTCTCCCTGCAAGTCTAGGACTTTCTTCGTCAATGCCTTCTTTTCGTCAAGCACCTGGGAAATCTCTTCATGAAGATTCTGGTAAGTTCCCTCCAATTGTAGTACCTGACCGTGTAGGTTCTCAATTTCAGCCTTCATGTCTTCCTCTTTCTGGCCAGCCTCCATGATCTTTGATCTTGATTCTTCATTCAGCAACACGAGCTTTTCTGTCTCACTCTGCAAAAGTAAGCACTGCTCAGATTTTTTCCTGAGCTCCTGATCAATGTTGTTTCTCTCTGCCGCAAGACTTTCTGCCTCTAGTTTCAGCTGCCCAAGTAGTGTAGCAACAATAGAGTTCTCAATGGCCAACAGCTGATTTTCTTCCTGGTTCTTCAAAAGAGAACTTTGCATCTCCTCAAGTTTAGCAAGTATAAGGTCTAGAAGCATTTGGTCATGAGCAACTGCGATTTCGCATCCATAGTCAGCCTCAAGTTTGAGAGTCTTCACTAGCCGGTGAAGCCCAATCCTCAATATAGTTAATTGATCGAATAAGGATTTCCCCACCACCTGCTGTTCAAGTTTTTCATGCTCCAATTCAGAGATCAGTTTTGCTGACAGATTAGACGCCTCCAGCAGTTTCTGACGGTCAACAGAGATGAACAAATTCTTTTCTTCTAGATCATGAATGCACTTCTGCAAGATGAAGTTCTCAAACTGAGAATTCACATTTTTGTCAAGCTCCTCTTCGTGTTCTTTCTTCCTATACTCGCCTTCCTTTTGTAAATTATAAATCTGCATTTCCATGTCGGCCAACTGTTTTCCACTCTGCTCAACAAAAGTATGGTGTTCCTGCTTCTCAGCATCTAAGGCTAACTTTATCTCTTCTATTTCATGAAGAGTGGATTCTCTCTCCTTTTCAAGAATAGAGTATTCCTCTTGCAATTGTTCATAATTTTTCTCCAAGTCTTCCAATCTCTTTCGAGATATGTCCAACTGAGAAACTAAGCCTTCTCTCTCAGTTATCAGGTTCGACTTCTCATTATCAAGCAAAGTGTAAGAGTCTTCCTTGCTCTTGAAGTCCATTCTCAATCCTTCAAGTTCAGCATTCACGGCAAAGAGGGCATTCTTCAAATAGCTATTTTGTCCAGACAGTTTCTTCACAGTTTCAGTAGCATCTTCAAATTGAGAAATGAGAGTCTCTTTTTCAGATACAAGAGAGGATTTCTCGCTCAGAAGAGAATGATAAGATTCTTCTAGCTCCTTTACCTTCCCCCTGACAGCTTCTAACTCAACAGTTAAATCTGAAAGAGAATTCTCTAAAACAGCATTTTTCTCAATGAGATTATTCATAACATCCAACCTCTCCAAAAGAGCTACTTTCTCAACTCTGTCTCGCTCGCTGTCGCTTTTCAGCTTCGAGTTCTCATCCTGGATTTCCTTTACATGTGAACCAAAGCTCTCAGGATCATAACCAACTGACTCTACCTGCTCCACCACAGCCTGGTGTTTCTTTATCATGGCATTCAATTCCTCTTTGAGACAATAGATTTCCTGCTGAAGAGCATTCCTTTGGTTCACTCTAAGTTCAACCTCAGCTTCAAGTTTCTGTATCGTCTCCCTTAAGCTTAAAATCTCTGCCTCCATGTTTTTGATTGACGCAACAGAGGATAAATTGAGTTCGTTGAGGCCCTTGTTCTCTTCTTTGACGTTTTTTACTTCATCCTGGAGACTCTGATTATGACCTTCGATTTCCTTTAACAATTGAGTTCTAGTTTGAAGCTCCATGGCTATAGAGCTCAATTCTTCCTGAGATTGGGAGTGCAAATGCTGCAAAGTTTGAAAAGCAGTTTCAGCTTCAACAAAATGCAAGTGCTCTTCTTGTATGGAAGACCAGAGTCTCCCTAACTCCTTTTGCTTCTCTGTTAGCTCCTGATCCTGAGTGCCCAATTTCAAAACCAAAGATTCCATCTCAGACTGAAAAGTTTCATTTGATCTCTCCAAAGCATGGCACCTGTCTTCAGAACCCTTTAACTTGGAATTACTATCACCAAGCTCCAAGTTAAGCCTTTTGGCCTCCTCTTCTGCGGCAGCAAGTTTATGTTCAAGAAAAGAGATCGTTTCCTGACAGTGTTGGTATTGCAGAGCAGCTTCTTCTTTCTCTTCTATCAGTTTTCCAATGGTCTGCTTCAGAGCTTCAATTTCACTTTCAGCTTTCTCAACTTGATCTTTAAAACTATTGGCTTCTTCCTCAGCATGCTTTAGTTTCTCCTCAAGATTAGAAACCATCTCCAAACTTTGCTTGTACTGAATAAAAGCAGCTTCCTTTTCGGCTTCCACTCTTTCTAGGTTCAACTTTAAGGCCTCAGCTTCCATTTCAGCTTTAGTAGCACGGCCATTGAGTTCACCAACATCCTTTTTGGCAAGAGAAAAGCTTTCCTCCATATGAGATAGTTTAGCCACACATTCCTGATACTTAGCAAGATTTTCTTCTCTTTCAGCTTCTAATTTGGCCAAAGCCTCCTTCGAAGTTTGGACTTCTGTCTCAGCTTTGCTGGCTCGATCAATTTGTTCCCTGGAACCCTCTTGAGCACGAGCAAATTCCGACTCAAGATTAGACAATTTCTCCATACTCTGTTGGTATTGAAGCAGGCCAGCTTCCTTTTCAGCTTCTAGTTTAGCAAGTGCATCCTTTAAGCTTTGAATTTCATTCTCAGCTTTACGCACACCATTGTCGAATTTGAGGCCTTTTCTTGCCGTTCCTAACAAGCCATTATTCTTTTGGAAATCATCATAGTCAAAGGATCCACGAATAGGAGTCGACATCTCCGGTGTGCGAGGATCAGCATCAGTTATAGAAGATGAATCATCGGGGAACATGAAGGGAACTTGGTTCGGAAATGCCTCTGCCATTGTCTTATGAGCATGCTGTATAACTCCAGTTGCATGATTATATCTTTCCGCCAATGCACGGTATGCTCGATAAAACTCTTCCACCAACTTCATAAGCTCAGGACGTTTCTTGTAATACATTTCTGCTCTCCTTGCAAAGGAGTCTGCATCCTCTTCTATGAGTTTGATCATTTGTTTAACTTTCACATCCATATCTGTTTAAAACAAATTCAGCAGTTAATCAGAACAACAAATTCTATCCGTACAGCAGTTTCAGCAAGCATTCAAAAAATTTGCAATTGCCAGAATCTTTTTACAACCAATATTTCAACTACAATACCGATCAAACCAATAACTTGATCATTTTCCAACCAAAAGTGATCAAATCTGCAGAAAATGAAACAATACCTGTAAGATTTTCTTTCAGCCATTTAGAATTCTTAGGGGTATTATGACTGTCCCACCACCATGAATACTTGCGCTTATCGGCACTCGCTACAGTCGCCATGTCTGATCAATCAAATCGACTAAACTCCGGTAAGGATCCAAGTCCAACACACAACCAGATAAATACTCCGTCCTAACAAGTTGCTTGTCACTGGTATCAACACAATAATGAAATCATGATTAGTTAAATCATATTATGAAAAAATTCACATAAAAAAACCATCAAATTAAAAGTAAAAGACGACAAATTCACCTGATGAACAGAATCAAGCAATGTTAAAAACTAGCTCAACCTCCACCTAACTCTGCAGAAAATCACCTGATGATCAAAAGGTATATCAATACATAAAATCAGATACTGGGGAATTTTCATTCAGACATAAACACAAACACATTGTAATCACAAAATTTAATGAGCTAAAAATCAATAATTTAAGCTGATCAAAGTTAAAACGTACCGGGAATTAAATCAAAATCTTCTTTTTAAAAAATGGGTATGAACAAAAATCAAATCTTTACAGCTTTTTTGGGTTCATCTTCTTCAACCCATGTTTGTTTGTTAGATTAGATCTCTCTATCTGAAGCTTTTCTTCAAGTATTGTTGGTATGAAGAGACTGAGTCTGTATTGGTGGGTTTATGAGAGAGAGAAGAGAAGAGAAAGAGCCGTCAAAAAAGTACTAATATAAAATAATAAAAAATAAAATAAAAGACAAAAGTTGGTATAGTTTATATTTTTTGTTTTTAGGAAAATCAATGTGAAATTACGATTGTAGGGTTAAGATCCCGATGATGATGTAATTTCCGTTTCCCTATATCTTGGGTTAAATGAGAATCCAAAATTTCATGATATTGCCAAGTGTAATTTTCTCGTTTTTCTTAAGTCAAAATTTAGAATCCATATTTGGATGAAAAAAATAATTTACATAGCTTACCGTGGTAATTTCTTTTCTTTCATTTTTTCTATTTATAGAAAATCGATTTTTTTAACCGGTGTATAAAATACTATATTATATAAATATTGTAAATTTATATATATAACTGTTTATATTATATAATTTTTCCAAAAATTGTGTTAAATTTTTTATTTTTTCTTAAATATTTAAGATCTTTTCATAATAATAAAAAATATTTAATGTTTATCGAGTGCAATATTACACTACTGATTAGTATTTTTTTTTGTTTCACATACATACTTATTAGTTAAGATTACGAAAGTTTCAAAAAAAAATTACAAAAAGGAAAGAATAATCAAATTTATTTTCATTTGAAGTCAATTATTATTGAATTTTTAGTATGACTATGATTTCTTTTTAAATAGATGATTTCTATTAAAAAGACATTGAATCTGACCTTTAAAAGTGCAATTGTTCAACTTTCCTTGATGGTCAAACTCAGAACTATCTAGATTGATGGAGGACAAAATTGGTACTTATATCATGACTTTTTATCTCGAAATTAAATTAAATTAAATCTAAAACGTGAGAATATCTTGCCTATAATTTATGAGAATAAATAAAATTCCAGGATAGCTTCTAAACAAAGAAAATAAATTCGTTGAACAAATTAAGATCGGTATCTAATTTCCGCTTCTAAAATCTATCAAATAGCCGTTGATAAGTCAATGCCGGAGTAATTATATCATCATATCTTAATTAAATTTATTTTTGTCATAATAAATCAGATTAAATGTCCATTTTGAATTATATATAAATTTTTCATATTTAATTTTTTTTTTTAATTAAGATAGTTTTTTTAGACCTTGGCAGATATAACACGGTGTCATCTTTTTAGAAAGAAAAAAATAAAGTTATTAAGAGGTTGGTGCGTGTTGGACGGTGGAATTGGCATGGGGTCGGTCGGTCACTTCTTGATTCCCAAATTGTTCATTCGTGTGTGACATGAATTTCTATTTACCTTTTATTTGTGTATTGGAGCGTGTTCCGTTTTGTTTTAGACAATTTTAAAAAAAATTATATAATTTTTAATAAAAAATATATTTTTTTATTTTGTCTAGAATAAGATGGAGCACGTTCAAAACACGCAACGAAGGCATTCGAAATTAATCGATTAAGGTTGAAATCATATTTTGTATGCATATTAAAGGGGATCGTTAATTTTGTACCTAATTTGGTTTCACTTCAAAATGATTAAATTGAATGATGGAGATAATTCTTTTGATAAGAATTACTATCATGCTAACGTTTACACTTTCCTTGTAATTCGTCTCAATAGTATAATTATATATGATGTTTTTCTGTTAACACTTGCGGTTTTATCTAGTTTGAAGAATTGTGGCTTTCATCTAATTATCGTTCATTGACACGACTAGAATCGACTATCTAAATTTTAATAATAGTAAAAAAAAGTAGGTAATACAAACATTTGATGAATAAATTAAAATTGTTTTGTTTTCATTTTTTTGCTTCTATTTGAACGATGAAAGGGAGAATGTTAGAAATTTCGGTCCGCTGTCGTGATGAAATATCTCTATATATTACCTCCATCTTCAAATAAATATCATTTTGTCTTTCTAAATTCATTCAAAATTTAATATATTTAGATAATAATAAATGATTAGATAAAATCACTTTTAAATGAATTTAAAAAAAATAAAACGACATTAATTTGAAGACAGATCGAGAGTATTAAATAACATGCCTTGCCTACGTTAGAAGTTGGAAGTTTTAATCCAAAGTCCAAACTGATTTTTGGAAAGGGATGGGTAGAGTAATTTATTAGAATTTGAAAATTGAAAAAAAAAAATGATGGAATAATAATTCAATAAAAAGATGATGAGTACTTGGAATGTTTGGTGCCACATACAAACTAATATGAAACTCTAGAAAAGTTTGGTCTTATGTTTTAAATCACATTAAACCTCCAAATATGGCCACAAACAAATCAGATGGAAGCTTTATTTTATTTAATTTAGTATATATAACACAACCTAATTTTAGAAGGCTTTGAGTGTTAGATAACTATATATTAATTAAAGAAAAGTAGTTGACAAAGAAATCGACTGGCACCCTTTGAACATTAATTAATTAATTAATAACATCATACATATGAATCATGATGCATGTACCAATGAAATATTAAACATATGATCTCATATGATGCCCTCTGTAACTAGCCACGTTTTAGTTCTAAATCTGCCGTTAATGACTTTTAGAACAGTAAAATGGTTAAAAAAGAGGCTAAAGCTGCCGTTAATAACTTTCAAAACGTTAGTTCTGATCCAAATAGGAAAGTGGCCGGTTTGATTATTCAATATATTTTCTGAATTGCGATCTCGAATTTGATATGTCTTGAAGCATGTTGGAACAAGACAATACATGTTTTAAGTATAAAAACGAACCCTAAATATTTGATAAACATGCTTTAGATAAAAAAACGAACCTAACTATTCGATAAACGGAACAATTCAAGGTGACTTGTCTCTCTTCTAATAGTTATAATCAACCTAACGGCCCAATATTGCTGCTAGCAAACAGTTTGCTTTGATCAAATTTTTAATATAAAAACGAATCAAGTAATTGATCATGATCGATGATATCATATTGTAATGTAATCATGCTACCATGAGAAAAATGGATGGCCTTTAATTAATTGCAGAGTCGTTATCTTTTCTTTCCATTAATTTAATCCATAACAAAATCAATCGTGCTTTTTGCATGTTCAACGCGTGATAATTTTAGGGCTTAATATTTTCATCAATTGTTCTGTTCATATTGCATCAAATCTTATGTATCACGACTTTGAATAATCTTTGATCTCTGAATAAGAAAAAAAAAATAGACAATCAGAACATGACTCAATGGTTAAAACGTTTTCTCCTTCGAAAAATCATGAGTAGCCAGGTGGATTGATTAATGTATTAGACATAGAAAAAAAAAAGGTTGAACAACAATCAAGCTTTTTTTTACAAGGTTTTTTTTTCTAATATTCTTTTTTATTGTTTAATTAAAAATTGGTGTCCACCATAAACCAATCAGTACAACTTTACCAATAGTTAATTTCAGTTTAAAAAAGAATATTAATCAAACCAATTTAATGAATAGTGTGTGTATATATAGGCTAAACTAAAATACAAAAAGAAAGAAACCAAATGCTAGATTGAGAATTAAATGGGTGAGAGTGACTGCAAACAAAAAGAAGAACCATGTTGTTGGAGCTTTTCATAGCTAGGTTAAAGCCTCTAAGACAAAATGTAGGGATCACACTCCAAACATACCCATCACCAAATCCTCAACCTAGCTACATACATGGACAACAATACAAACGCATATGGAGGGGACCCTTAACCCTAAATATAAGGTGGATATAAATTCAATTGTCAAGGCTAATGAAAAATTAGCTAGCTTAGCTATACATGATATTTATAACCTAGTTATAAGTAAAGTTTGAAAGCTATCATTATCAAAAACTCAATCTTAAGTTGATTTGATTGTCATTTTTTCAATTTAATCGATAGTCTTACAAAATACCGGCTCAATTATCTTATTTCATCGATCATATTCGGGATGTGTCGATCCGATTGAAAAATTGATCGATTTTTATCGAATACAAACACACGGACCTTAATTAACCCTAAATATAAGGTGGATATAAATTGATTTGTCAATTTTCAAATGCTAATGAAAATTTAATAAGTAGCTAGCTTAGCTATATATGATCTTCTAAGGATATAACCTAATTATAAGTAAAATATGAAACCTATCATTATCACGAACTCAATCTTAAATTGATTTGATTGCCATTTTTTTACAATTTAATAAGTAGTCTTACAAAATACAATCTCATTTCATCTTAATTATTTCATCAAATTCGGGATGTGTCAATCCGATTGAAAAATTGATCGATATTTTATCGAATTGGTATCCAGTCTAGATATATGGGTGTGCAAAACTTATAATATTCTCGATTGTACGGAGAGGCAATGACCTACACAATGAATAAAAACAGATTCTATATATGTATTTTGGCAACTTTATATATCATTGTCATGATGCAATGTTGTAGGGTAAAGTCTAAGCAAGTGTGAAGAAGAAAAAAACTAGCCCCACCCAATTAAGTGGTTGCCCACAATTGCCATTGCCATGTGATTGCCTTTTGACATTTTTTTTAACAGTGGAAACATATTATTACATGCACGCTGTTAAAATGTGCCGTTTGAAAAAGCAAAAGTCGTTTCCCTTGAAGAATAAAGCCGCACTCTTTGGCAATATGGCAGCTTTCCTTTTTCTTTCTTTGTTCCATATTTGATCAGAGAACAACAAAATCTGTAACGATAAACGAATTCACCCAAAACCGGACTCATCGTACTTACGGTTTTTACAATTTTTTGTCTGATGAGTTCGATGAATCCGCAGAGTTCAAAAAGCCTCCGACAAAATAGGCATTATTAATTAGTACAATGGTCGTTTTGAATACAATGGGCCTAAACATCATCTTTGTCTATGACAAATTAAGGAGTCAATATGGGCCTTCATGGAAAAACCCATAAAGGCATATCAGCCCAACAACAAGGCAAAAATTCCGACTCCTTCCAGTCAATCCTTGATGCCGACAGATGAAAGCTTAAATGGGTCCCATTGCAAACATCAAAGGTTTGGTTCAATCGGTATCGGTGAGTATCCTCCATCATTCGTGAGCCGATGAATTTGAGTCGTACAGCCCGCACAATTATAACGTATCTAAAAGGAAGAAAAAAAATTCGTTTCCCAGCAGGCTCAGCTTCTGAGCATCGAAGATTCCCAAATAAATGTACAACGTTATGTATTGTAATAGTAAAAAGTTTCAAAATAAACGAACAATGTTATGCATCGTTATAGTAAAAAATTTCATTCTGTATTTTATTAATTAGAATCTTTTCTTTGTAATTGAGCTTGTGAGTTACCCTCAAATACCATTTTGCATCTCTTATGAATTATTTATTTCTGGGTTGGACAGAAATTTTTTCAAATCATATACACAATGCCAAACTATAATGGAATCAGTTCATGATGAAAATTAAACTTTATACATACATTGATCCATTGGGCCTTAATTAGAATTTGGAAACCCCAATTCTTAAAGTGATGGCCCTAAATAGATTGACCCATTTATTTATTTTTTGTATCGTTAGAAAAATAAGATTGGGCACAAACCCATTTATTCTTTCTCAATCTAAAATCTTTTATATACATAAATAGGTTTGAGCATATTTTGGCAGGATTATGGTGTTGGAGGATAGCTAACACATGGCGATCGATCGAGCCACTCGACGGAGATGTTACAACTACAAGGATCTAGCAGCACTTTTTGTTGGTGCATGAAAATATATATATATGATACATCTTCTCGTTAAAGCCAACTAGACTTTACACAAGTAAGTAAAGCTAGACACTTTCTATCAAAGTTTCATTGCATCGGTGTCGATATTTCTGTGGATTTCATAAGTACAAAACACCATAATAGGGCATCACTTATATATTCATGTATGTATATATATGTTATGGTGAATTTAAGAAGGTATGACAAATAATTACTATCGGAAAATAATCCAGAGGTCGATTGTTTACCTTAATATATATTTAAAAAGTCTTATAATATGATCATAGTTTAGTTTTAATATTGTTTGGTAAAAACATTATTCGGTCTCTTTAACTTGGGTCCTGCTCATAATCAAGGGTAAAACAACAATAAATGGGTCAGAGAGATATATTCGGAAAATTTTAGAATCGACTAAGGACCGAGGGCAGGACCGATTTATCCGTTTGGAAAGTATATAAAACCCTCCTAAAGAACTCTCCAAAACCCAAAGTCTACAACCTTTACACAAACAACACATATATAACATCTCCAGAGTATTACAAGTTTCTCACGGATTCACACTCCCGTTCAGCAAGCGACCCTTGCAGGCCACATTCACGCCGAAGTTCAAACGTCCAGTGACTCCACCTCATTCCGGCAAAAACATCTCGTTCCGACGACCCCCAAGTGATCTCATGAAACAATTATTTGTGCCAAATAACATGTTCAGAAAAACGATTATGAGAGTGGAAAGTAATTGGGGTGGGATCAAATATTTTTGCTCAATTTTTCTCTCCTACGTACCAAAATGAGGAGTTGAATTTGTTTGGCTGAAATTAATTACACATGATCGAGAGAGCTCATGTGATGATTTGATGGCAAGAGCATCAACTCACTATGACAAGTTATTATATACATAATTGATTGATGATTACCCAAATAGTAATAAGTGAGGAAAAACCTTTATGGTACTAGTGAATTTCCTTACACTAAGTAATTGTGATAGGCTTTCGCGTCATATCACTAGTCAATTTCCTTCTCTTTTATAATGTACTACATTATTCTCGTTGATTGTCAACAAAAAAAGAAAAAAAATACATTATTCTCGTCAACTTCAGTTTAAAATGTACACGTATACAGTACATTAGAATTATCTATTTATCATTGACGATATATGTATATATCGATAAAGAAGGAAATGTTTAGGGAAAGAAGATAAAATCTCCAACGTAGTCGGAATTCTTATAGGCAAAGTAGTCGAAACCGAGTTACTACCTAAGCATGGACCAGGACAAGGGGAAGTGGTGCGGATCACAGTGCGTAGAAACATAAAGGAATGTGGGTTCCTATCGAAGGACTCAAAAGAATATTATAAAAGTATAGACTAAAGTGAAAATATGTATTAGACCAAATTAAAGTTTTGATTTTAGTGAAGACCAATTTAAAAATAAATTTCTTTTTAAAATAAGGAACGATGGTGCGCCCGCATCCACCGGAGCTATACGCCGGCAACGCACCTCCCACGCTCACCCATGCATGATGTATCCCAATTCTAATAAAAAAAAAGTGGCACACTCTAGTACCGACACACACATTTGACTACAAGCATGATGTTAATTCTAAAATAGATGAGTTAATATTCACTAATAGGCAAGACATTATTCAGATACTCGTGTTCTTCACAAATAATTTTATTAATGAACTTTTTGCTAAGTACATTGTGAATAGAAACATAGAAAAAAGGACCATTTTGTCTCACGTGAGTGTAATTACTTCCCATCTTTCAATACATATTTTTTTAAATTTTTTATTTTGTCTAAAAAAATGACTTTCAGATATAATTTTTCAAAATATATTTTAATTTACGTATTATCTTATTTTTCATATTAATATTTTAAAAAATATGTATTGAGAGACAGAAAGAATAATAAGGTAGCTCACTTCTAGATAGGTTCCAAGAATGAATGGGATGACAAATATCTTGCCATCTAGCTATTATTCTCCAAGCTTAAAGTTCTTAACACAATCGGATTTTCATCTTCGAATAAATTAAAGTAGATAGATTCATACCATTGCAACACGTGTCCAAGAAGGGAGTCTAAATCAGAAGCCACATCAGAAAAAAGTGCAAAAGTATTTCTGCTAGGAAAAGCTTCAGTTGCTTCTCAGTTATGTTAGGTTTTAAGGCATGTGGAGGTGTGGGTAAAGATAATGACTCGAGAAAGAAAGGCACATATATATATATATATATATATTCTATTAATTAGTAATTCTATTATCGCAATCTTAGAAAAATATAAAAATAAAAAGGTCCAAAGCTTAACACCATAAAAATGGCTTCCTTGCTTAATAATTCCACTGAAAATTGTGTAAGAGAGTGTGTAGGTTAAATGAGGGAATTACCTTGAAAGCTGAAAAAGGGAAAATAAAGAAGCACACAGGGAGAAATCAAATTCTCTACCAAGAGAAGTTACTTTCCCTAAAAGTACAAATTAAAGATCATAATTTGACTGCCTCATTTGTCTTATTCTCAAGGAAATCTTATTTAATTATTACTTATTTTTTTAGGATTTTTGCTTAAAAAGTGTGTCCATTAAGAGTAATATATATGCATGAGTTTTGAATAAATTCTTTTGTAAAAATGTTTAATCATTTTTTTTTCTAAAAATGAAAAATAGAGCAAGGTGATAAATTCTATCTTTATTCTATAGTATTTGTTTTTTTGTTTGGTACATATATATTTATATTGATGGAGATTAATGTATATTCATATGTGCATGTTGAAAAAAAAAAGCTTTTTGTGGGAAAATAAAGGAAGGTAAAGAAAACTACGTGTCTCTTACTGAAGGAAAGATGGCACCAATGAAAAACAAAAACGAATATTTTCATTTTTTTATGCTTATTTTCATTTTCAAGTCAACTTATTTTTAAAATTTGAGTAGTGCTACCCATTTCAAATTTAATAATACAAAATTAACAAATAAATTAAATAATTTTTCGTATCAACAATAAATCTTTTATAAAATTTAAATAATACAAATGTCAATACATGATTAGTCATCTTCAAAAAAGAAAAAAAAAACACATGATTAGTCAATATTCAATTTACACTTCAAGACTTGTGTGGAAGCAAGTCTTGAAGTGTAAATTCAAGCTAAGTCAATCGAAACTCTTTTTGCTTGAAGCCGATCCCCGTAAATTCTTCTCTTATGTAGAGAGATGGAGAATTCTAATTGGAATGGTGGTTTATATCACAAAACAAGGCGGACTTTAAGAGAGAATGGAGGTAGCTCTTGTTTTGTGGATGCTCTCAGGTTGGTGTGGAAAGCTAAAATTCCACCTAAGGTCAACTTCTTTCTTTGGCTGTATTGTAGAGTTTTGTTTCGTTGGTAGTTTCTTACTTTCTAGAACTTTTTTTTGCTATTTGGATGGCATGTATCCAATTTTAGTCTAGTTCGGATGAATATGTCCGTAGCTTGACTCTCCTATCAGTTGAGGTACCATAAAACTTACCGTAGTCGATTAGTAGACGATGCAAATTAGTAACACCTATAATTTTTTACTTTCGAGCTCTCTAATTTGAAGGATTAGATTTTAATAGAGATTACAGGTTGCTGACACGATTGACTCGACCATATTTATTTATTCTTATTAATAAATTTTCTTCCTTTATCAAAAAAGAAGAAGTCAATATTCAATTTATGATTATCGAATTTACAATATTATTTCCTCATATTTACTTTATGAAAAATATAGCTCTTTGTGGATGAAAATGATGAATGGAAAACTTTGGTTTTACCTCAAGCACTGTGTATATAGATGGTGGGGCATTAATAAATCCTACATTTATAATGAAGGACGTAAGAATAAGCAATCACAATCCTGAAATAGGAAAATTTGGACATATGTATATTGTAGGTTTTTGCTTTTTATCTATTTATGTTTCCCACCAAATAATAATTGATTTCATAATTGGCTCTAAGTCTTTTACTCATAGCCACCACTAATTGATGTAGTAGTGCGAGTTCATGTGTCTTTGTAATCTCGTTCGTCATGTGTTTTCTTGTCCAATGAGCTAGGCAAAATATAATTACATTTTTAAAGATAGAAAGAAAATTAAATTATTTCATAGCTCTTGTTATGCAAATTCATAGTATCATCGTGGAAATATCAACGTAATTCTTCCTAGCCGTTCGTATGTTTCTTAACCCATTGTTAAAAATATATAAATTTATAGTATATCATCTTAGAGTTGGCCGATCCCCAAGTTTTTCTAAAATAATTCCATTGTTATTTTCTCATCGAGATATTTTTTTTTTGTGTTTTCATTTCGATCTAACAATATGATACACGACAGCTCGATCGATTCTCAAATGAGCACCACTTCTATTCCTTGACGTACGCAATTGCGAGAGAGATATACATAGATGGATATGATGATTATATACCTAATAATATATATCTATCTAATTAAAGATTGTGCTAACCTAGATTTCTTAATAGACCTAAAGTAATGGAGGAATGTCTCAAGCTAAATATCGTCCTTTGGATAAGCATTAACATTTTTATTAAAGAGTGTTTTATGCTCTGAACACAAATTTCTTCCCAATAATAGCCATAATGAATTAATGTGCTACCAAACTTGGTCAAAATTATGGTCTTCTCTATCAACCAGTGTTTTTAAATACATGTTTGGCGGAGTCTTTCGTCATTTAAATGATGGGCGATGGCTGAACTTGGCCGATTAGGTTTTTTTGGCTCGTGATTTCAGCTTATGGGCTGAAACACCAGCCTCATATATCATCATGCTTGCTAGATTATGAACAACAAGCTTCGAAGACAATTATTCAATAATTAATGACATACTATATACATTTAATTAAAGTATATAATTAAGTTCACATGTGATCAACTTATATTTCTTAGGTCGTCTGTGTGGGTTTGAGAAACATATTAATTAATGTTCCTGAGCTAGCTATGTTTTGAATTAATTGGATACTACTTTTAAGTTTTAACTAATTTTTCCATTCATGCTCCATATTTAATTCACTCTATTAAAATAAAAATATATATAGTCAAATAAATCATGTAATTAATAAAGACATACAAGTCATTCTGATGAACTAATCAATTTTTTAACATTAAATAAGCGACTCTTGATTTGGGTTCAAAGAAATACGTACTATTTCTTTTAAGACTATATTCCGTCCAATCCACTTCAAGTATCGCGTAATGAAAGTAGCGAATCATAAAAAAATATTAATGATAGTAAAATTTATTTATTATTCCAAAGTAATAAATGTATAAGTAAATGGAGTAATTGCTGAAATCAATATAAAAATAAGATTGGAATAAATAGCTCAAATATACATTGATTTCATAAAATAAAATGATACTTAAAGTGGAACAAGATAAATTTCATTATGCGATATTTGAAGTGGACCGGAAGGATTATATCCCTATATTTATACACAAAATCACATTAATTAATTTTTAAACATGTCGTCTCGCCGGCAGTATATTATCTTTTGCCGACAAAACCATCCCAACAACACCAATTCTAGATAGTAGTCGTGTGACCACTACGGTTAATAGTTTCGTGGTCGCTATGACCAGGACTATGTTGGCCATGGCAAGTGGTGGTTTGGTGAATGCCATAAAAGTTTAAGAAAAAAAAAATGAAGGAGAATATTTGTTGGAATTTGAAAGTAAATTAAATTATGATTCTAGCTAATTTAATTAACATCCCTATTTATTAATGATGAACATTTCGTAAGTTGTTTATTAGCCAATTACATTGCTTAACTGAATTAAATATGATATCCATATACTATTATTTCTGTCTCAAAATACATGATATTTTTCATATATTAATATAATATATTTTGAGATAGAATAAATATATATTAATTAATAAGTCATATTATATATTATTCCTTTTCAATAATACTATCATGTGAACGGGCTATACAATATAATTGCGCCTAGGGCATTTGCATGTGGATTAAAAGTCAAGCTATTTAGCAAGGATACAAAGTCAAGTATCACTTGGCAAAAAATTTCACAAAGAACTAATCAAGTAATTATAACTACACTATTAGTGGAACAGAGCTTCCCTACAAATATCTTATTTGGAATAAGCCTCAAAGAATATCGATTAATGGGAAATTGTTAGGCAATTCTCCTCATTGAGAGATGGGAAGATTAGGGTAATTTTTTGAGTTTTACTACCTTCGAATAGACATCGTTTTTATAAAAAGTTTTGTCTCTAGACAGAAGTCGTTTGGGATACCTGATGATTTTTTTTAGATAATTGAATCTTTAATATAAATTGTCCAACACATTCCTTATTAAGTGGAAAGAGAAAATCATATATCGGTTAAATTAATTAAAATATAGATGATATTGTAATTAAAAAAAGTAAACATCATGATTGTTGATATTGATATGCATGCAAATATAAAAAACGACATCTATTTAAAGACGAAGGAATAATATTTGGCTTTAAAGTATTCTAATTTTATTGTTCATTACTACATCCGTCTCAAATTAGATGCAAATTTTTACATACAAATTATATGTAAAATTTGCATCTAATTTGGGACGAAGGTAGTACTTTTTTATTAAGTAATACTGTACATCTTGAAACACATTAATCTAATCCACCAATTGATTACCTTCAAATATGAAAGCTTATTGCCAAGTTTTAGATTTATAGATTAAGACATCAGAGCTAAAGACACCGTCCTCCCACATATTAGATACAAGTATTATTAACCTGGATTATAGAGCTTAAATCTAATTTGGCAAATTAATTAATACCTTACTCGAAACCCTAAGAAGTACTTTTCGTGGACGGTGGAATGAGTCAGGCTTAAGTTAAGAGCTTGTGAATGAGCTAACACACTTATGCCAACAATTATTATTAAATAAATAATTTTTTCTAAGCATCAATTCGATCACATTATTCAATACACAAGCACACGAGCTTACATTACATTACATTACATGAAATTACTCAAAAAATCTTATTGGGTGCCATGATTGCCATTGTGATGTGTTCAAAGACAATAGTCTAGATCGAGTCAAAAGGACCTCCAATTTACATTACATTACATTACATTTGACTGCTTATAAAAAGTAACAAAATTGAGGTTTTTAGGACGTAATTGTTTGCTAATTTTATTCCCAAGCCCCAACAAAAACACACATTCCCATCGAATGTGCATGCATACTATATTTTGGAAGAAACAAAGAAAAGTAGAATTTACGTATTGCTTACTATTTGTAAGTAGAATATACGTATTGCTCATTTGTATATCATTGTATGGTTAATTTGTTTTATATATGTATGTGCTCTTTTTAAATAAGAACTTTTACATTGACGCATGTGAGAAATTAAGCTAAAAATAAAGTCATGGTTGTTAATTGGTTTAGATTCAAGATATAGTTCGTTTAGCACTGTTATTAGTTTTCGTATTTGTACTGTGGTAGTCCAATTATTAATATATAATCTTCTGATTGATTCGGATGTTTTGACTCATTTATCGAGTATGTTTTGTGACTTACGGATGTTTTCCTCTCGCGGCGCATGTGGAGATTTCTTTCTCAGTTGTTCGTCGGGTTTATTTGTTTCATTTTCAAGTCGTTATCTTTTAATTTAGACGAAAAAAGTTTTATTTTCAAAGACTCGAACTTGATGAGGTTGTTATTCCATGTCAAACTCATATGTGTCTAGTCTCAAACAATTATTTTTTAGTAATTTATCTTTATATTGGTTCGATTTTATTTTCTCGAGTTCTAATTTCTTGTATCTTTAGGAAATATAAATGAAATGCAACTACATATTAAAAAATAATAATAATAAAGATATATACTTAGAATAAGAGATGTTCTTATATGCACTAAAAAATAAATTTTGGAGAGGTAAATTTTTATTAAATAATAGAGAGCAGGGAAAAAGTAAAACAAGCTCTGAACAGTAGACACATTGATTCGCCCATACTTTGTTATTTATTGTTACTTTAACCGATCTTTTATTTCTTTTTTGTTTATAGGAAGCAAAGCACCTCCCAAATGGAAGAAGAAAGCTCTGAGTATAGTAGGAATAGATAGGAAGTATTATTATATCAAACCTAACGTGGCTGAGACTGACCATTGGGTTTGGCAGAGACAGTGTCATAAACTGAGAGAAATTCGGTCAGGGCCAGGCCATGGAAATTTAGCCGTGGGGTACCTAGAGTAATCCGGAGAAAGGTTAAACGTCTTGAATTTGATATTTCGACTTTTAAAAAGCGAAAAATTTATTTCTTATTTTATCCGGATGGTCTACAATCAACAATCAATAATAATCTGAAATTATGGACTTGTTTAGCTGTAGGGTACCTAATACGGAGAAATGTTGACCGTCGTCTCAATTTTAAAAAATAAAATAAATGTGTATATATATGTGTATTTTTAATGTTAGTTACATACAGTCAAAAAAAAGTTATTTAAAATTATATTTTATTTATTTATTTATTATAATTTATTTACCTAAAATTCATTCCACAATAATCGAACCCACACTTGTCAAATTGAGTAAAGGTGTCAAAAATCGATGGTATGCGTATTTTAGACCCCGTTTTTTTTTCTCACATCATATTTGTCAATAGTATTTAGATTCTAAATTAATAATGAAATCAATAAGGAATCTCCCTAAGATGGTTGAGCATGAAAGAGATTATAGAGTGCTTCCTTATGTGTTTGAAGATGTATTATTTGTCATTATTAATAAAAAAATATAATTTGAGGATGTCTTGAAAGGAGACGAAATACGTTCTAAATATATAATTATGATTTGATCGGATCATAGGCACTCATCCGCCAAATTGCAAATAGAATTGATCGTTAAGAACCTAAATTCAGGACACATAATACTATTTAACCAACCCTACAGAATTTTTCAAGTTCAAGTCCCTAAGCTTTGTGTTTTGTAACTTTGTCCTTGTCCTTTTTTAAGGAACCTGAGAGAGAGAGAGAGAGATTATAAGTGAGAAGAAGAAGAGCTCTTAACTGAAACTTTATTTATTCCTCTCTTTCAAAATTTGATCCTTTGCTGCTCTGTATGTACCTCTCTAACCAGATTTTTCTTATTACATTGTTGTCTTGTTGTAATAAAACTCAGGAAAAAAACCCTGATAATCTGTTTTTTCCACGCTTCATCATCTCTGGCTGTTGTTGTCCTTCTCTGTCATGAAATAAGACTTAGTAAACAAAATACCAAATTCTAAGTTTTCTGTTTGAAAACTATTCATCAATTGAGGATTACCCATTTGCTTTTCTTCTTCACTTGACTTGTTCTTTCCATTAAAAATCTCAACTTTTTTTCTCCCCAAAACTCTGTTTTCAGAGCTCAGTTTAAATCCTCAAGATTGTTTTTTTTTTCTTTGTAATTTCACTATTTACACATTCCCATTTGAAATTTGTTCAAGAAAAACCCAAATTAGAGCAGCCTGGAAGAGTTTTTACTAAATCTGGAGAAATACATGAAACAATGAGAGATAATAACTCCAAGAAAAGCAAGGTTTGAGCTTTTGTGATAATGCTAAAGTGCAATTTAATACTAAAGTAAACGCGACAATTAGTTAGGGACGGAGGGAGAATTTGATTTCTTGTTTGGTAAAATTTTGTTGTTGTTGCAGCTTTCATGGTCTAAGACCTTGGTCAAGAAGTGGTTTAATATCAAGAGCAAAGCTGAAGACTTTCATGCTGACAACATTATAGACTATATAGGTAATCTTTCTTAATAAAGTGGGTGAATTTGTATGGAAAATGGGATTTTATCTCCAATCTGTGAATAGATTACTACTTTTCATTTTCTCGTCTCGATTGTGTTTGACTATGATTTTTATGCTGTATCTCTATTTTGTTTCCTACTAAAAACTGATGGATTTGTTCTTCATTGCAGTGCAAGATCTTTGTTTTGTTTTCTTCCAGTTTGAAAATTTGAAAATTTCTCGTACTATTATGTTTTTTTTTTCCTTTATGGTGTGTCTGAATTAGTGTGATCAATGCATTGATCAGTGCTTTAAAATGCTTTACGGTTTTCTTTTTCAGGTGTTGATGATGAATGGAGAAACAATTTCTCTGAGAAAGAAGCATGGGTTATGAAGAAAAGTAAAACAGGTTCAGAATTCAGACATACCCCTCTCTTCCTTTTTGTAGTTTTGAAAATGTTGCAATGGACCACATAAATCTTTTAATCTCAAACTTTAATTTAAACTTTAGTCTGATTCTAAAGTTGCTGTCACAGGAAGATCCAACAAGAAAAACTCAGATAGACTTCGGAGAAGCAAGATTGATGTAGAATCGGCGAATGTGACAGATGTTCATAATTACAAGTAAGTTGTTTTCCTCCTAATTGTAATGTGCTTCATTGTTTGTCTCTTTGGTCATTAATTATGAGATTGAATTTGTTTGAATCTGCATTTGTGCACAGAATTTTCGTAGGCACGTGGAATGTTGCCGGTAAACCACCTCCAAGTTATTTAGGCCTTGAAGAGCTTCACACTTCTCCTCCAGCTGACATTTATGTTCTTGGGTATGTTCAGTTATCAAGTTATTTCTCTTTCTGTTTCAATAAGTCTTATGGAAAAATTAACATTTTTTTTATGTGTGCATAGTTTCCAGGAAATTGTTCCTTTGAATGCTGGGAATGTTTTAGGAACAGAAGACAATGGTCCGGCTAGAAAATGGCTAGCTTTAATAAGGAAAACTCTAAACAATCTCCCTGGAACATATGTCGACTGTCAGACGCCGTCCCCTGTCCCTGATCCGATCGTCGAACTTGATGCTGATTTCGAGGGATCCGCCACAACCGAAAAGGCTTCGTCTTTCTTCCATCGTCGTTCCTTCCAGTCCTTAAGCCGTAGCCTCAGAACAACGGATAACGATATCTCCGCAATGCAGCCTAGACTTGATAGACGTTTTAGTGTATGTGATCGGGTTATCTTTGGTGGGCATAGACCAAGTGATTATTATGATGATCCCAATTTAAGATCAGGATCATCTGATGATGAAAATGATTCACCAGAGTTTTCTCATCATTCTCCGTTGGATTACAATGGATCTTTCTCTATGGAAGAAAGACAAAATGGAAACTCAAGGTATTGTTTGGTGGCTAGTAAGCAAATGGTGGGAATATTCCTAACAGTGTGGGTTAAGAGTGATCTAAGAGATTCTGTTCGTAACATGAAAGTATCTTGTGTAGGCAGAGGATTGATGGGTTATCTAGGTAACAAGGTACAGTTAAATTTATTTTCCGTTGAGGAAATCATTTTTTGAGAAACTTGCAAAGTTGTGAAACTCATATAGGATTTTTTTTTCAGGGTTCGATCTCAATAAGTATGTCTTTGCACCAAACGAGCTTTTGCTTCATCTGCAGTCATTTAACGTCAGGGCAGAAGGAAGGAGATGAGCTTCGGAGAAACTCTGATGTAATGGAGATTCTTAGGAAGACCAGATTTCCAAGAGTTCATGGCGTGGGAGACGAATACTCCCCTCAAACAATTCTAGAGCACGAGTAAGCCCCTTTTACTTTATTGATTCACTTATATATCATAGCTTTTGTTGTGCAAAATATCAAAATAAGTTATTTTTCATGGTGCAGCCGGGTTATTTGGCTTGGAGACTTGAATTATCGAATAGCCCTTTCATATCGATCAGCTAAGGCTCTAGTCGAAATGCGTAATTGGAGAGCATTGTTAGAGAATGATCAGGTATATACATTAATTATAATCATTTTTAATGAACTGTTATAACGGTTATGGTGTTTTCTTTTCTGTTAACCGATTTTTTTTGTTATTTGCAGCTCCAGATAGAGCAAAGGAGGGGAAGAGTGTTCCAAGGATGGAACGAAGGGAAGATATATTTCCCTCCAACATACAAATATTCAAATAACTCAGATAGGTATGCTGGAGACGACGATCAACGACGACACCCGAAAGAGAAACGAAGAACACCAGCTTGGTGCGATCGTATACTTTGGTATGGAAGAGGCCTCACTCAACTATCTTACGTCCGTGGCGAAGCAAGGTTCTCTGATCATAGACCGGTTTACAGCATATTCTTAGCAGAAGTCGAATCCGTAAATCGAACTCGAATTAAGAAGAGCATGAGCTGTTCTAGTTCAAGAATCGAGGTCGAGGAGCTGCTTCCTCAACCACATAGATACAATGAACTCAATTTTTACTGAAAGGTAATTTCTTGGTTTCAGAAATTTTGTAATCACAAATGATACATTAGAAATACATGAATTTTATCTTTGATTCTTTACGTTTATGTGCTTTAACCAGAATATGTTGAGCATGCAAGTATCTGAGGCAAATAAAGTCGACTCCAAACTATCAAACGTCAGGTACATTTTTCTTTTTCTTGTGGACCTTAAAAATTTATTAGCTCAGAATTGTTGGCATAAATAAATAGGAGTAAATCCTAGCTTTTGTTATTTGAATGGCTTAGACTTACTCCCTCCGTCCCTAATTAAGTGTCGCTTTTCCTAGGAAAAGCGACACTTAATTAGGAGGGACGAATGTAGTATTTAACGGATATTATACAATCTTCAGAAAGAAGCTCACATAGCTGTATTTATGTTGACTTGTGGTAAGGCAAACAGAATTCTGACATTTTGTTATTAACTAACACCAGTACCGAAAACTAGAATTTGTACTGTACATATTTCCTTTAGTAAATATTTACAAAGTCTTCATTTTCTTGTTCAAGTTAGGGATCTCTTGCTTTGTTCTTCATTCTTATCTCTTACGATATATTGGTCCCCCAACATATATTTTTTGCAGGTGGGCTCTTCTTCATTAAAAGTTTGTCTGCCTATGTGGTGATGGAGTACTTCTTAAATTCCCATAATCCAAAAATCCCAAGGTTGCTCCTCCTTTCGTTTTCATTCATTCTAGCACATTTTTGTCCATCCCCATATAGGGGTATTTTTATCCAAAAACAGCTTTCTCGTTGTTTCTCGTTGTTTTAGTCTAGTTTCGCTGTTTGGCAGCTCCTCGTTTAATAGTCATTCTTACTAACAACGCGAAAGCTGTGTTTGGACAAAAACACCCCCAAGCCCCAAGAACATGAATATAATCGTCTAAAACTAGCTAGCTTTCTCAGTCGTTTTAGTTTTGTTGTTTATCAGCTCCCTTTGTCTAATTCACACTAATAAATATTTCATTATCACTACAGGATACTGAAATTTTGCTGACACGGAAATAATGAACAAACACAACCTCTAATTTGTTCTGGTACGCATTCTTTCATCTGTTAATGACGATATGATATGAGATGATAACATTTATCGAACATTACCTAATAAATGTATTATTTGATGACTTTTACAGGATAAATATATATAATGTCAGTTCCCAGACTTTGCTGCTTGAGAGAAATAATCAAGTAGGGAATATTTTTGTTAGGCCATAATTAATTTGTTCAGTGTACAGTGAATTGAAAATGATTTATCCTACGAAAAACTTATTTCGTATAATAAGATGAGGAAGCTCTCTGACTGTCAATACATATGGAGGATGCTTCTTTTCCAGTTGATGATCATCATTTTATTGAAAAAGTTGGAAACTTTTATCATTGTCGCCTCTGTTTTTTATGTATTAATTATTTCTTTTAAAAACAATAAAATGACAAATTTCGATGCGTTAAGACTCCTCGTTTTGGAGGTATGAAGAAGGATGTCGTAGTACGCAATTTTTCTTTTAGAAATGCAATGAGGCTAGCTGGTTGTTTCAAAACTCGCCCTCCTTTTTTAAGAAACAAATAATAGGGAAAAAATGTATGCATTTTGTTATTTATAATAATAATTTCATACAATTATCAACTGTAACAGTATGTGCGTGCTGCAATTGCATCAAGTGTGCTTTCTTTTAAAAGAGAATATTACACTGAAATAACCATTGCCTACTTCAACTGTTGTGACACCAACTTACCTCCTTTTTGAATACTTATAGAGCTTTTATTTTTAACCAAACAATTTTATAACATTGCTTATGTTTCATATGTAACCTATAGTAACAATTTTGTTGAGTTCTAGTACTTTTGAATTAGAGTTAGATTACAGCGAGAATCATCGATTTCTGATGAAAGTTAAATTGAATCGATGATCGATCATAGACGATTTCGATTATAACCAGAATTTGAAATAGACCATCTCATTCAATCGTTTTAAGTGAATCGATTTCGATCAATGTTATCATGACCTTAAAAAAATACATTGGTAGCTCCGCTTGAATAGTCGGTTACACGCATTGATAGCTTTGTTCGTTTACATGTATTGATAACTCTATTTGTTCAAACTATGTACATTGATATTTCCGCTTGAATAGTCAGTTACACGCATTGATAGCTCTGTCCGTTTACACGTATCGATAGCTACTTGTTCAATCTTCCCTCTCTTATACAACAACCCGGGGCTTCTCATCTTTTTCCTTAAACAGATAAGATTGATGATCATGATGACGATGATGAGACTGTTGATGACCAACAATGTTGTAAGACATAGTCTTGCGTTTTTATCGAATTAACGACTTACCGGATAGGTAAGCTCTCTATGCATATACTATTTTATTAATCAATTATTTTTTATTTAATTATTTCTTATTTATGTATCTTATTATTGTAGATCTCTCTAATTTTTTTTATATGTTTCCAGCGGGATTCGAACCTTCAACTTCGAAGAGAGAAGCGAATGCCTTAATCATTCAAGCATGTTGTGTTGGACAGATTTCTTTGCTTCCCAATGTAAAAAAAATGCATAATAAAGCTTCCGTTGTATCGAGAATATCGAAAACACAAAATGCGTAAAAAAAATGTTTTGAAAGATTTTATTTGGCAATGCAACCACAATGCTCATTTCAAATTAAACCTTCATTTTCATAAACAAAAATGTTAAGTTTATCTTAAATTTTGAGTAATTATACTTCCGTCCAACATACAAGCCCTCTGATTAGTTTACACAATTATCGAAATTCATAAATAATTTGTAAGTTGTTTAGATGAGAGAAAAAGAAAAGTTGATTAATTTTGTGATGACGATGGAGTCTTATAAATTAATTAAAGATGAGATTAGTGTTAGGTTTAAAAATACAGTTGATGTGTAAAGAAAGAGGCTAAATGACCCTTAACCCAAATTAAACCAAATTATATGTTGATGTATAACTACAAAGAAGTAAGAACCCTAAAACTAGCTTGATACTGTATGTACTGATCACCTCAATTATAATTTATTAATATAGGTTGCCGCCTTTTTAAGTACAGTTATTTAAATTCAATGTATCTAAGTTTATCTTTATTCATGTTAAGACAAAAATTAATCACTTTATATATTACAGCTCTGGCTCCTATACCACTACTACTTAATCCTGGAAAGCCAGACAAAATGTGCTATTGATATCCCTGTTTCTGGAGAAGCCTAATGTTAGCTTAGCTTAGCTATAACATAGTCTATCATGCCATTATTTGATCACAATTAGTAACTGATTAAGTAGGTTAGTCTAGCTTAAATATATCAATCATATCATTCTTAAATTGTAGGTAATTACAATCCTCGAGTTGTTATGTTTGCACTAAACTTTTGTGTGCTCATGAATTAAGCTACACATAACACTTATATTTGTACTTAATTTTGATCCATATGTGGTCTTCAATTTCTTTCTGCCTCCCAAAATGAAAATTATGGGATTGAGAGCGACAATATATGGCATAATTCATCCCCGAAAGTACCGACAATTAGTTTCCAACAAGTAGTGGTATCTGATACGTTCTCGATAAGCATACGACACCCTAAGAAAATATCGGTGCTATATATATATCATTTTGAAAACTTGATAACATTTTACTCGAGGTTTTTTTTTTTACAGTCAAAGGGGAGTTTTTCACTGCTTATCTAAATCAGCAATATGATACAAAGAAGTTGGTAATCGACTTAGCCCATTCTTCTTATAATTTGCGATTGAATGGGCTAAACAGTTTCCGGTTCAAGGTATATACGCAAAAGTACAGGAAGTAAAGTTAATAGCTAAAGTTTTAATACTACCTATTATATTCTTACACAACGGAAAGACACGGATCATAACAATCAAGAGCTAGTACGACAAGAAGCGCGTCCAATTCCATAATGATCCGAGGAATAGCAAGAGAGAGAGCGAGAGAAACTCCCTTTTGGATGGCAAATGCTTCAGCTAATCAGATAGTCAATTTACTCACGTTGACTGAAAATTATTGAGACTACTCTTAATTATAAGATTATTGTGATCAAACATGTTGCGATTTTAACCTAGCTAGAGTGATTAGAATGGAAGAAAAAAATATTCCAACGGCGAAAAGTGTCATAGTTGTAAAACATCAAGGACCGTTCAAGTATAACGGGATATTAATTAATGGATGACGGCGTCCACGTGTTTTACTGTGTGGGTCCCACACTGCAGGGTGTGATGATGTCAATATATATAGGCAACAGGCATTTCCTCCAAGTCTGGCCCTATTCGGAATAGAAATTTGCTTACGTAAGCTATGCATGGGTAGCCTGACACGTGTACAACTCGTGACATAAGAGGATATTACTGTCCATTCCAGATTGCAGACGCACGCTTTTTAGGATTGAGAAAATGTTCTCTCAAATCCCATAACTTTATATAGATTAATCATCAGTTTTCTAAATTTCATTTACTAAACATCAGATTCTTAAACTTGTATAAATCAGATCCATCGGATCCTTGACGTTAATTCTCGTTAAAATTGCTGATGTGGTTATTAACGGGACAGTCTTTTTATCCATATGAGTGTGACTGAGCTGTCTATCAACAAACACGAGCTGATTAGCCAAATCGAATCGATTAACCAAATCGAACCGAATTAACCCAAAACGAATCAGTTTATCCTTTAATTGACCCATTTTTTAAATGAAAGGTTATAATTTCATGATACTTTCTTCCAGAGATATAAGATATTACAATCATAAACAGGTTAGTTAAGTCAATATAAAAAAAAAAGATTTAAAAAAAAATTGTTCGACCTACATGTATTCAATATTAAACAACTACTTTTTTTAGACTTAATATTTGATTGGAAAAATTACGTCCAAAAAAAATATTTTCAATAGAATGCGGAGAAGTCCGAATCAAAGGAGAGATAACCAACTAACGGACTAATACTAATCAAATATAATGCTAGACAATCTATAATATCTAAATAGAGAAGTAATGACAGGAAGTCACTTAAATCTTACATCGAGGACCTAATCGCCAATTTGAACAGCTACAACCGCCAACCACCGCCATCGGGACAGACCACCACCTCCGAAACCGGCACCGACCACCAACTTTGGCCTCCGCCGCCACCTATTTGACCAGCTACACATAAAAAAAAAACATTTCCATTAAAACATCAATCAAACTGAATAGAACTCAATTTGTCTTATGTCTCAAATCTCCCTTTCAGTTTCTTCTTTTGTCCGCTCGGGAATGGCAGACATAGTGAAAGATTTAGCGAAACCGATCTAATTAGCTGACCAGGTAACAAAAGCAGCTGACGAAGCTAGTTCATTCAAACAAGAGTGTTTCGAACTCAAATCCAAAGTGTACCCAATTAATAATAGAAGAAGGTGGGGTCGGTCCTTTGCTGAAATTAGTCGAAGAAAGTAAAACGGAAGGACAGGAGAACGCGGCGAGGGCAATCGAGTTACTGAGTCGGGACCCGGAAAGTGTAGAGCATATGACCCATGTCGGTGTTGCTCGGTGTTTGCGAAGATCCTCGAAGAAGGTCCGATGAAAGTTCAGGCAGATGTGGCTTGGGCTGTCTCCGAACTTGTCGCGAATTATCCAAAATGCCAGATATTTTTAATTAATTAAATAGGTTTATTATCGAGTTTTAATGATAAATAATGGAAGAGCATGGCGGGAAATTGATGATTATGGTGGAGATTGGAGAAGATGGTAAAGGAGAGAGATGGAAGAAATCGGGTTTCGTGAAGTCTTTTGAAGAAGACGATGCTTGAGGGGATAATCGGTTCAATCAGATGCTTTGTGGGTTAAATCTGTTTAATTAAGGGTTCAAATTGGTTTAATCCAAGTTGTTTCAATTAATCGGTTCGTGTTTGTGGACTAGACGATCACGTGGACAAAAAAACCCGATAATTAGTAAAAATTTTGCCACATAAATTGTCATATCAATAATATTAACGGAAAATTAACGTAAAAAACTTGGTGATTATATTCGACAGAAATTTAAAAATCCGATAATTAATAAGTAAAATTTAGGAAGCTGTCTGTTAATCTAAATAAAGTTCAGAAAACCGCGAGAGCATGAAGCAATTTCGAAATAAATGGATGATGAAAGCAT
Source organism: Rutidosis leptorrhynchoides (assembly GCF_046630445.1). NCBI lineage: Eukaryota > Viridiplantae > Streptophyta > Magnoliopsida > Asterales > Asteraceae > Rutidosis > Rutidosis leptorrhynchoides. The sequence goes on from NW_027266727.1 coordinate 48,364, forward strand.
AGATGATGATCATAATAATAATAATAATAATAATAAATGATTAAGTACTCTTACTTATTTAATAATAGATATGATTTTGATTGTTTACATCAATAAATCTAAAATAAATCGACATTTATTTAAAAATTGAGGGGTATAATGTAATTAAGCTAATATTATTATTATTAGAGTAAAATAAAAATGAAGCTAACATTTTATTACGAAGTTATAATTCATTTTGTGATGGACATATATTAAAGAAATTGCACTTTTGTGTGTTGTATGTTGTGTATTCAAATTTTTGTATAATTCGTCTCGGTTTTGTACTTCAATCCCTAATTTGAATGATTAAATTTTTATTTGAAGATTGTCGCTAATTTATACAATTAGATTCGACCACAAATTATCTTAATTAATAATGTTCCTACATTTATAAAAAATTTAAAAAAGAGAGAGAAAACAAGAAATTGAGCTCTCAGATCAGGTCATTTTAATATAGAACTTTGAAAATAAATCTTCACTAAGAAGAAAATACTACTATCTCTATAAAATTTACGGTATGTCACTCGTTTGGTTGAAATTAAAATATTTCTAAATTTCTCTATAAAAAAAAAAAAAAAAAAAAACTCAGGCTTTCACTGAAGGGATGAATCAGAGGAAAAGATAACAGTCAGAGTACAAGTCAAACGGTGTCAATAAAATGGAAACTGAGATGACGTGTATATATATAGTCATGTAGGATTACCGAATCAGGCTGTTATCGGCGTTTGCTGACGTCACAAATGGTAATCTAAAAAAGTTTCGATATATGATTAATCGTTTTGCTTGTTAAACAAACTATCAGTATTTTAACGTACAAAGTCATAATCCAGTGATCATATGTATGTCATATGCTATATATTCTGACGAGTCGCCGTCAAGTGACTCCGTTTATGATGGAATACGCACGGTTTATGTACAGTGGTCGTCAAACTGGTTGACGGATAATCTGCTACTACCAATAAAACATGACGTAAGCATGTGATCATATACATTTGTAGTACTATGCTTACTTATTTGTTTGAATTGTAATTAGTCAGTTCAACCTCGATGTTTACGCATGTAATTAATAAGATGTGGTATGTTATTGAGATTCTATCGCGTGAAACGTTGGAGACATGATTTTTGAACTCGTCAAAAGGTAGATTTATCGAATTCATCGATTTAAAAATTATAAAAATTATAACCGTTTATTGTTAAACTGATGGGCTCGTTGAGTCTGATTTTGAGTAAGTTTGTTTATCATTATCGAACGAAGTCATGTTTTTTTAACTCATTGAATTCATTGTGAGCAAAATTTCACCAATCTATTTAAAGTTTGATATTTGTTTGCCTCATGGGATTAATGACTACCTTGTTCTCTACTTGTACGTGGTTCAAAGCTGTTTGGGTTTTTTTTTTTTTTTTAATTATTATTTTTGCTTTCTTCTTTTATTCATGGGCTTTTAGAATCTTATTGAGCCCAACCGATTTTCACAAGCCCATACTCTAAATGGACATGTAAATGGGCCCAAAAACTATTTGCCAAATGGGCCCACAAACTAGGCGTTGTCATTTTGTTTTTGTAAGTGTTCGTCTTCAACCTAGTAATCTAGGAGATAATTGAAATCATATATATCATTCGTTATGTTTTCTAATTTCTATGTAGAGCTTATGAACCAGAAATTTCTTGTTTTAATTCATAAACCATAATAATCCAAAAAAGAAGTTTTTAAATTCAAAGAAGCAAAACAAAATTGTTAATAATCCGAAAAAAGTAAAATAAAGTCTTTTCAAGTTTGCATTTTCATTCTAAACCAATTTCATTTAAATTAATGGAAAAGAGATGCAAATCTTTTTTCCATTAATTAATTTACTTGGATGCTTTTTTGCTTTTTGCTAGGGTCTTGGCTGCTACCTTTCTTGCCCTTTCTACTTCATCATCGATGGATATCTGTACATTGCGACATGCAGACGTACAAAATCCACGAAAATATCTGTACAATATTCATAAAAATATACGAACTTCCATTAATATTACATATGCATTCTAACATTAGTAAAAGATACACCCACAAAAGGACACCTAAATAAATAAAAAGGTAATTTATTGCAACATATACATTTTTGATTGAATAGAGTATCTATCAAACCCAAATTTGTTTCAGTTTGATTTAAGTTCAATGCGCCAAGTGCAAAGCAGTGTTCGGTCTAAACACTGGTTTGGCGAAAATTTGAAATTAAATTCGAAGTTCCATTCCACCCTATCTTTGCACTTCATGTGTGAATGTAATAAATTGACAGTGGTCCAGTGGTGCGATATTTACTCCTTCGAGAGGTTGGAGATTCGACTTAAGAGAGGAACGAATTTGGATAGTTTATTATATAATAGGTATATAAAAAATATAAAATAAATAAACCGATAAATATTATGCTCTTTTGAATTTTTAACTATTATAACATTGACCTTTTTTTTTTAAATATAATATGACCCTTTTTTTTAAACATTATATTGACCTTAATAAATATTATTTCGAATACATAATTAATATTGTGAATGATAATTGGCGATAAATTCAAATTAAGAGATTTTATAATATTTTAAATTATAGTATTTTAAATTTAAATTAAACATATAAATTTTTTCTTTTAATATCCAAAACATTTTTTCCCAAAATAATTTTATACCAATAAAAGCATATGAAAAGATTCCCTTTTTTCAATTAAAGATTGCTTTCATTAAAAAAAATAGCATTTTTTCATAAAACAATTAAATTGCACATCAAATAATCATTTTTTCCAGAAAAATAAATATAAAATAAAATAAAATAAAAAGGCGAAACAAACAAACAAATTTCAATTGAGACCGTGTTCTAACCAAGATCTAGGCAAATGTTAAAATAAATAAATTAGGCACATGTTAATGAATATTCAATATGTTTACATGAAATGTGACCTAATTATAGTGAGAACTTAAGCTAAATTGAAGGGAAAAAATGAACTGAATATGTAAAATTTACCACAAAACAGATCAAAATCAGATACATAATATATAGCATATCATCATTTTTACGGAATCATATACACATTATATGCATATTCATCAATTCAATATTAAACCAAATAGAATAGTATTGAGAGATGTAGAGAAACATACCCATACATGTACACATCCATGCTATTAGAGATCATCTTTTTACAAGTAAAGCACTGATCCAAGAAACTCCCCAACTCAATTGGAGGCAATTTGACATCCTTCTCCAAAGGAGTACCGACGGAGAAAACTGATCCATCAACTTTGCCGTCTTTCCCAACATCGGTCGTTTCTGAATTCTCCAATAGCTGAGACGAGAGGTTGGCATCCTCGGTTTTGTCGAGGATCGATAAGTTGATGTTACGAGAGAGATTGTTAGTTGACATATTTTTTTTAGATTTGATTTAGATTTTATGACAGACGAAATTGTGTTGTCAGAGAGTATTTCCGTATCTTGTGATGGTAGGGTTGTTTATATATGGAAGAAAATGGCCCCACCATATTTTCAATTACTCGCAAAGTCGCGAATAGTTCCTTATCATATCCTCATTTACTCGCGAGTCGCTATTAGTTCTTTACAACATACGCGGCCCACATTAAGAATATTTCGTAAAGTTCAATGAAATGAGATCATAATAGAATGATTGGATGTTTAGTGGGGAAATGTGGCTTGATTCTATAAAAATGATGGATATCTAGTTACTCCATATGATAAATAAACTGAGTTTAGATCAACAATCAGATTATATATATGTATGTATAAAATTTACCAATTCAAGAAGTTATAAACCGGATATACTACTAGGTAACCTCTCTCACAAACAAATATAAACTCTTGGAGAGATTGCATCATCTCTAATGGATTCCTTGGGTCGGGCAGAAGAAGCAACGTCACTCGATCATTATCAAACTCCCGATATAGCAGTAAAAGCAAGACGTGTAGGCGTATTTTATTCATATTTATATCAAAATTTACCCATCCTTCTCTCCGAAGTCCTAACCTTCTCTCTTTCTATTTTATCATCCTCACGTTTTCAACTTCTAACACTGTTTCAGTGAGTTCTCACTTGCCCATGTATTTTCAGCATCTCTTCTTTGCTTTCTTTCTTAATTTGCATACAAAACATGTTTTTATGAGAGACACAGAATACGGCGTCGGACAAGGTCACACGATTGGATTTGCTCTGATCGTGGGATAATGTAGGCACGAGAAATCGAGATTTATTATTAAAACATGGGACATTCCGTTCCATTTTCATCAAACTTAGACAAAATTCAGATATAATTCAGCGTAATTCTCCTTCTACTACTTTACAATAATTAAACTAATGCAAGATGTTAAAAGTCTCAACCCAAGTCACAAAATTCAACTTGAACAGTACTAGGTACAAGCTTTGATCAAGAGTAACAGAATAACAGTTAAATATCGTTATTTGTATATGATCCGATCAATAGAACTCAGATGCATTGCAAAGTTTGCTTACTGACTAATGATTCTGCAAACATACAGCTCAAATCTCAGGCATACCCTTTCCAGTTTTAGCATCGTATGTTCTCTCAAGCACATCCTCCATTGGAGTATCCTTAGGGCCAGCTGCAAAAATACAAAAATGAATATAAAAATTCGAACTTTCAAGTTAATTTTTATAGAGCACAGAATAATTTAAGGTTTAGAAATAGTCTATTACCAACTGTAGGTCTTGGTGTTGTTCTTATCTTTAAGATCTCGGGACGAGGGATTATAGAACCAGATGCACCTATACCTCTTGCTACCCTAACTTTTGTTCCATCTTCAAGATATTTAATTCCTACTTTGCAAGGCTTCCTGAAATCAATTAGAGTAAAATAAATGGAAGTTGCTGAGAATTGAAGTGAAGAAGTTAAAAACATTCAAGTTTACCCTGTGGCAGGGTCAACTACTTGAACATTTGAAACGTGAAGTGGGGCTTCGACGGAGAAGATCCCGCCTTCATGACCTTGACCTTGTTTTATATGCTTCTTCACCTGCAAAGATGAATGAAATCATGTTTAAAAGCTAAGAAACACAAAGATTAACTAGAAATCGGCACAATTTTAACTTTCAAAGCATTCAAATGATGTTAGCATCATAGTTTCCAACAGGAAAATGGCCGAAGGAAAAATGAAGTTACACCTATGATCCAATCCAACTATTGTATAAGCAATGAGAGCTCATAATATCAGATATGTTATCGTTTACTTCTGTGCATTCTGTATTTCTTGATGTGTGTCTATCTATAGAAATCTCAAAAAGGGTCGACGAGTGATATTAAAACTACGCTACACCAAAGAAATACGTAATTTACAAAGATCAGCACTGCTCACCAGATTTTTCCCCTCAACAATAACACGATTTTGAGAGCGAACGACTCTCTTAACGGTACCTGTCTCGCCCTTATCCTTGCCCCTTATTATCATCACCTGTGAAGTATATAGAGAGACAAAACCAGAATGTAAAAAATATTTCCAAAGTTCAATAGAAACACGATGGGAAAATGAAAAAAAATATAATCTTCTACAATCCCATTATTACGTTATCTCCCCTGAGAATCTTCCAATGCCTAATGAGTTTCTCAGCTGCCTTCCAACCCATTTCAAACTGATGAAGAAACCAGACTTCCACGGATTTTCCTGGAGTTGTCATGGCCAGCAAGCATTGCATCGGTTAGTCAAAATCAAACCGAACGATTAAAGAATAGCAATCTCTTGAGCAAATCATAATTTAGAAAAGAGCCAAAGCATCACAGACATGACACAAGAAACACACTTTGAATCTTTTCTTCATTGCTACTCGACGAATGAATTCGAGTCGAAAGCAAAATCAATAATGGTTAAGAAAATTAGTAAAAGCTCACTGCAACTCATAAAACACCCAAGTTTCCATTTTTACTAAAATTAACACCTAAATTTGATCCTATCGATGGATTTCAAATACAAATTCAACATTCTATTGAAGAAAAAAGCAAAAATCATGATTATTAATCTTAAAAAAAAGGGATTTTTAAACATGATTATAAATAATATATATTCAACATTGCAAGAGATAAAATCACTTTGAGAGAGAGAGAGAGAGTGATGGAGAAGAATACCTTCAAATAAGTGTGTCAATGGCGAAATTGCAGAGATTTGGTTACAGGCTTATACCCTACTAAGAAGAAGAAAACGAAAAAAGGGAAGAGAAGAGAGTGCCATCATGGGCTGAGCTTTATATCTTTAATGGGCCTAGTTATGTGCCTTATTACTCTTGGGCTCTTGGCTAAACTCTGCGTTTTGAACCTCGATGACAATGGATCGGATAAGACCGGATAATGGCTCGATTGGAATTCGATCTGCAATTTTTTAGAAAAAATATTATCCGATCCATGAATGTTCGTATTGACTATCCGTCCAATCAGCACAAAAAAAAAATCCGCTCTGATCCGAAATTTTAATATTATATCTATAATAATTTGATTAATTAATTTATATATTTATAAAAAATACTACTAGATGACATATTTTTTACGCATACCAATATCATCAACTCTAATACATAAATTATCTTTACTTTACAATTCTATCCTCTCTTTCCTTATTCAATTATTAATTATGTGAGGGAAGATAATGAATGGAGGGGTAAAAAGGTAAAAAATACATTTATATTTTAAAAACGCCATCTATTTAAAGACAAAAAATATCTCCAAAAACGTCATCTATTTATACACGGAAGGAGTACTATTTTTATATGTTTAATTACATCAGTTCGGATCGGATGGAGTCAATATCTATAGTCAAGCCAATCCACGTACTCGATCTGTATCTTGTTCTGATCCAGATAATATATCCGAAATCCAGGACGAGCAGAACGAGCTATATGAATTCAGAACCAGTTTAAACCAAATTAATGACGTGAGGAATCAAATGATGCAGTTTAAATTAAAAAAGCAATGGAATCACTGACCAAGGCCAATGCTATTGATTTATTTCATCATTACAAAGTTACATGTTTGTAAATGAGTAATACTCCTACTGATACATAGCTGCTCGTCGAAAATAGTTCATTAGTACTACTACTACTTTTTTGGAACTCAAATAGGAATTCGCATTACTAATCTCGAAAGGCTACATAGTTCAACGAGGATGGTAACGATTCCACGAATCTTATTTTATAAATAATCCCAGTCATCTTCTTTGTTGATAAACCTGCATGCCCTCTTGATCAAATCAAGTTCAATTTTTCTGCAAAAAAAAGAAAAAAAAGAAGAAGAATTTTTTAACAATGACATTGCCGAAAACATTGATATAGTTGTTACTACCTTTGTCTTCCAACATATCGTTTTGACTTTCTAGATTCATTTAAAAATAGATGTATTTAGTTATTATTACTATATAAATACATCAAATTTTGAATGAATCTAAAAAGGCATAACGCCATCTATTTGAAAACACAGGGAGTATTATATATTGGTATATTGATTAGGATTACGTACTGAGAGTTTCCTTAGAAGTGCATTCGGTGTCACACTTCATCTCACAGAGAGTGCTACCACTTCCCTCGCCTTTGCACTCGTTCTCGCAATTGTCGAAACAAGCCTTGTATTCTCCGTCTGCCTCGATCACTTGTACTGCTGCAAACACAACAATGCACATCACAAATATTGCCACAAGCTTGTTGGCCATCTTGCTAAATTTATGTTCTTTCTTTGGTTGATTGATTGAGAATTATAATCTATTAGCCAATCAATATATAAGGGAAGGTTTCTAACTTTGGATTTTGTTGAACCTAAATTTTCGTGTGAAATTTGTGGTTTTTGTTCTTTTTGTGACACCCCTCGCGATTTCCTTCTAAGGACGGGAGATCATTTTAGGGGCGTCAAGAGTTTCGTTTTTCATACTTATCGATTTAACAAATAAATCTTTATTCGAATTTATATCCTCCATAAAATATTAAAATATAATTAAGTATTTTAGTTACATATAAGTTTATAACAATAATAAAAGCCAGGTTAAGTCTAAGACACACTTCGGCACAAGTGCCGCCCAGATAAGTTATTTAATGAAGATAATTATCATGCTCTGCTCGAGGCTGTGGAATATTCTACCTCGGTCTCCGAATGAGATCTTATGCTACTAGTCCTCACTGGTACTTCCCAACTATTCGTTACCTGTAAAAATTTTATTAAACGTTTATGAGATATAAAATCTCGTGAGTAGCCGTTAATTATATGAGGGTTTTTCCTTCCCTTATATATATTCTAAATTCTACCCACGATAATATTTGAAAATATTATCATGTAATGCATTCACCAAAATCTTACCTGATCGACTAGGCGAGTCGATGATTTTTAATACTAAATAATTTTATATGTTTAAAATCAAAATCAACTTTCAATCAATTCAGACAATTATAAATAAGTTATTTATTTCTATTATATGGTAACCACTTTATCCCACTTACCTTTATCGGTAACCGATAAAGTCTAGTGTCCTTCGCTAGAACAGCTACCTTTCTACTCCTCAACCAGGCTCTGGTCAAGCTTCAGAACTACGGCCCGTAGCCCTCCGTAGCCCAGCGCCTGTCATGACAACCCTTCTAGGCATTCCGTAGAACCAACGTGGATTCCTATCGTGAGTTCCGTCGAACTCAGGAATCGATTTATGTATTTATCCGAGTTTCCCACATGTGGTTACATGTAATAGCAATTTATTATAAATCTTTACGGATATTTATCCACTTAATTTATTTAGAATTATTTCCGGATATTTCCTTCCAAATTATATATATGATTATTTATCATATAGTTCATAATATTTTTCCCAATATATATATATATATATAAATATCAATTTATTTCCCAATTCGTATATATATATATATATATATAATACAACCAATCCTAGGTAGCTATTATATATATTATATATACAAACAATATGCATGAAATACATAATAAAAATATAAGCGCTTTCTATAATTAAAAGTCTACTCACAGTAATGAAGACCGATAATTGCTAATTGATATTAGCTACTTCTCCAATGTCGCCCGTAGTTTCGTTACCTAATAGACGATATATAAAAATCATTACTTTTTAATTTTAGAATAAATGCAATGTCTTGTTGTTTTACTTTAATTTGACTTGATCTTTAACTCATATTAGTGTTTACTACGAATTAAACCGTACACGTCACTCTCGTCGCAATAACTCTAAGTTACTTTTAAAACATTTATTTAATTATATTATAAAATCAATTTTTTTCCTTAATCCAATTATTGAATTAAATACTTTTATACCATAAAAATATTTACGAAATTTGCACAATATTCCTAATCATTTAAAATAATATACTTTAATTTTTCCATAATTTTTTTAAACTGATTTACTACTCCAAATAATTTTTAAAATAATTAATTACATTAACAATATATCTTTTAATTTTTATTTAACAAAAATCAAAATAAATTAAATCTGTTATCTATAAATTTCAATTTTCACATATTATGTTCAAAACAATATTTTTTACCTACTGTAAAAATTTGGTAGGTTCGGGTTGAGTAAAAATGATTTTATTAGGTTCGAAAGATAAAAATATCCTTTTTAGGGTTTCAATTTAGGTTCGGAATAACAATCAGATTCGGGATTGTGAAATGACCAGTATAGCCTTTGACTCAAAACAGACGCGTTGGTAAGTCTGTAGATTTTAAAAACACAGAGGGGTATATATTTTTCTTTAATATAGGCACGGATTAAAAGAATCAGACCGATCCGGTACTGATTGAAATAAACCGAATTGAACCGAAAGAACCGATTTTAAATATTGTGAAAAGACAATTTAACCTTTGACTTATATTTGACCGAAATAATACACGTTGACAGTTTTGTAAATAATTTAAAAATGAAAGGGTAATATAGTCTTTTAACATAATGAACCGATTTTTATCTCCGGCTATATAAATGATTGAACCAAATCGATTCAATCATTATTCCTTCTTCTTCAACCTTGCGACAACGCTCTCTCTCTGTCGTCTTCTCTGTCGTTCGTCGTCTTCGGACAAAATTTTGGCCGTTTCCGGTAGTAATCAACACGAGGATCACGAATACAAGGTTAGTTTTCGACAATTCCTCTCCGTTCGTCTTTAAATTCGATTTTAGGGTTCGGATCAAATTTTTTAAAATGCCGAATTAAGCTATAATCTTCTACTATGTTATACTATGATCATTGGGTATTGTTTCTATGCTGAAAAGGAATCGATTTGAATGCAGGAGGTGGTCAGATTTTACCTTGGAATATTCTGGCCACCAGATTTTACCTTGGAATATTCTGGCCAACAGATTTCACCGCGGATCTTGCTCGGAATGGTTCGCCGGTGCCTCTAGACTCCTTTGATGCACGAACTCGGGACAGAATCGGTCGACTCAGTGACGACCGACACTCAACTCGGTCGTGACTCAGTGGCTTCCACTCGTCCGATCAATGTATCCTTCTTGTTCTGTGTTTATTAAGGCCTTGTCTTCAATATATGTTGATTTGGATTGATTATGGGCTAGTCGAATTTTTGGACAGTGAGTTTAGACGATTTTGTAAGTTTTGACAGTTATAATCTTCCGTAAGCTTGTTACGGAAGAACTTTGGACTGAAATTTTATTGTAATTGGAACTGTAAATAGACTGAATTGAATGATTGTTTTGGCTGTGATTGTTTGAAGAATGAGAATGAAATTTGGGTTACTGAGTTGTTGAATGTTTATATGTTACGGAGGATATGTAATGCTGTGATTGCATGCAATTATGAAGCCTACGGGAGGACTCAGCTTCCTCTATGATAAGTGTTGAAAATTCTGGCTTAATTAATAAGTCTAGTAGGAGAAAAAAATAAAATTCAACTCTTGTCTCCTTAGATTTGACATACATAAGATTTGATTTGTATGTTTTATTATTCATGGTTGAATTCATATTGTAAGTCATTGTATTTCTCTTGATATTTCGTTACGAGAGAATTTTTTTTTTTAGTTATAGCTAATTGCGATATCTAGTTAAGATTCGTGTCTAAATTAGAGTACGGATGTTACACTTTTTGTCTTAGAAATATTTCCTAAGAACTTGGGAGCCGACCAAATTAACTAATTACTTTTTCCAAATTGGTATTCTGTGTTTAAATTGTGTCTTCAGTCTTCACCATTTTTTTTTTTATTAATTCCTAATATAAATCTAACCCAAAATTCACTTCCCATGAGTCGAATTCATGACCTCTCGATAAAAAAAATGTCTAATAATTTGGTCACACCCTGGTGACAGTCTTCACCATTTAGGCAATCACATTTCTTTGACTTATAATTTTGGGAATGATAATAAAGGAAAATGATTGTCAATATGAATTTTTAGGCTATTCAAAATATATGACTTTAATTTATAATGAAGGATCGAATCCCGATGAAAACATTACAAAAAATAAAAGTAAAAATTCTAACCGTCGGTATCTAGGTATTTCAGACTTATATTCATGAACAAGTAGAGAACCTGAAGTATAGCAATCAGAACAAAGAAAAAATTACATATTGTGACATATATGTCAAAAGGAATAGTTGAAAACCATGGCTGCTATAGAGATTAGCACAGTAAATGGAAGTAGTGTAATATGAGATGTAGCTCCTGATGACGACGGGTTCATAACCGGTCGAATTCTTGGGTTTGCATTTGGTGTTTCAGCCGAAGGAGCTAACAATGCTGAAGGGGACAATGCTTCGTTGCTTGATCCTGATTCTGGTCCTGGAGACGACGAAACTGCTTTCGAAGCTGCTTAATCAATCATTCACAACATTAAATAATTGAAATTAGAATCAGGTTAATAATATTAGAGTATTGCTAGAGACTGATTAAATGATGTTCAAGTAGAGTGAGGGCGTCGATTCTGCTCGGTTTGGAGAAATAGATACCTGGATTGAACCGACTTGGATAAGTTCCGATTAGGTCCACAATTATTTTCTTGCACAAAAAATATGTCTGTTTTGTTTTCTTCTACTGAAACCGACCAAACTGATTTGTTTCGGCTCAATATCGTCGGTTTCGATTGATCTAATTGCTTTTTGGCTATGCAATTAGACCGAACATTTGAGATTGAACAATTAGCAAATGAGTTTGTTCAAGCTCAAATGTTCGGTCTAAATATATGAAAAACGATAAAAGCAGTACTAAAAATTAAAAATCACAGATTACCTCGTGGACTAAATGCAGAATCAGGAGCATCAGCTTCTGGCGCTGGACTTGGCCCCAACGACACAGAACCTGCCATGAAGTTTTAAATTATTGTCCACATTAATATACCAACACCACAAGAAAATGGTAAACTAGAAACGGAGATTTTAAAACGGATAAACCCTCTTTCTAATTCCTAGAAAATGGAATTGAAACGGAACTCATAGGCACAATATAATTCCGTTCCTACTTAGCTAGAACAGTATTTTTCATTTTAAAACTGGACAACTGGTGGTTTTCGAAGCCCGATGTCATAAATTTCTATTGCTATTCCGTTCCTAATTAGACACGGATATAAATTTAAATGATATGAATTGGTTTAATCAGATTTTTTTATTTAACGGTTTTAGACTACGCGAAGGGGGTAGTCCTCTACCAACCCAAACAATTCTAAAAATTGCGATCCTGGATGAAAGCCCACCTCAATAACTACTAGGTCAACAATCCTAGTTTGTTCTAATCAAATTTAGAAACTTAATTAGAAACAATATATATATTTTTCAAAACTGGTGGCAACTAGAATTTCGAAACGAATCTCATAAATTTCCGATTTCCGTTTCTAATTAGACACGGATATGAATTTTCCGTTTTCATAATTTGAATATGATTCTGTTTCTAACTAGATTTAGAAACGGATTTAGAAGGTGAATTTTCCTCATAGTGCAACTTAATTACTACTAAATAGTTTAAGAATCTAAAAATTTTCCTATACCTGGAGCCGGAAGAGGAGTCCCAGTAGCTGCAAAAAGAATATAAATTAATATAATAGTTAGAATTATTAATGTAGAAATGCAATTTGCAAGTCTAATTACCTAAACAGAAAACATTAAATTAAATTTTCACATTTGCACTGTAGTGGGACACCATCCATGTTACAAGCTCTAGGGAGAGATAGCGCAAGAGTTCGGTTAATCGGAAGTTGAATCGGAACATTAGCTGTTACGATCAAACAAGCACAATCCATACTGTTGCTCATCATCGACTTGAGCGAACTACAACATTGAGTAGTCGGCGTCGAGGAGCCGTTCGACGTACTTCCTGTGAAGAAATTGAAGCATGGAGTGAAGCTAGTGATCATTGAACTTGTACATGCTGTGTTAATTACTTGAGCATCCATTACTGATAAAACTAATGAAAGAGTTGTAATTAAAAGGAACCCTTTCATGTTTAATTTCAGTTAAAATGATTAACTTAAAATTGTTGTTTATTGAAGTTTTTTTTTTTGTGAGAAGTGTTTGAATCCTAGAGAAGAATTTATAGGATTGATATATCCTAGTGGGCTTTGGGGTTGTAACTACTTGAACTAATTTTCATGATTCTTGAATTTTTTTAAGACCGATAGGAAATATCACCAATTCTTTTTTTTTTTTTTATCACCAATTCTTAAGATTTAATTATTGGTTTTTACAGTTGATCGGCTGGGCTCAGGATTTGTCAATTTTTTGTACGAATGTTTTATTATTATTAATTTAATTTCTTGTCTGTTTCATAGTGTTGTACAATTTCCATGGAGATGACACACATTAGCTTGTTGCAATGTATTATTCCCTCCGTCTCAAAATACATGTTTTTTAGACTTTTCGTTTAGATCAAAATATGTTACATTTTTCCTTTCATCTTGTTTTTATGTCAATAACTTAAAAAACATGTATTTAGAGACGGATGGAATAGAAGTCAAATGACTCGAGTAATAGAAGATGTTGAATCCATGGATTATTGACAGTTGACACGATTCAACTCGGCCACATTAGATCTAAAATTAATAATAATTCCCACTTTATGAAAAATAAAATAAATCAGAAGATGTTGAAGAATTCGAGTATCTTTATTTGAATTGCAAGACTAGTCCAAAAGTGATGTAACAAAGGGCTAAAGAGTAGATTTTCTTTTCTAAACTAATGTCACATAAACAATATTGAATGTCCCTACCCAGAAAATTATTTAATCTAAACATTTTGTCTTAAGGTAATCATAAGATTAGACAAATCATTAAGCAACAAATCAAGATCTCTCCATGAGATTAAATTAAAATGGGAAATAAAGTAGCTAGAGGCTGTTAAGTTACTCAACAACCCTTTCAGCTTTTGTTGAAGTTGGTCATCTAAATGTCACCCAATTTTTTTTGGACCTTACCCCATTCAAGTTTCCTATAAAAATTCAACATCTCTAGCAATTTCCTAACAACTCAAACTAAATCAAACAATTTTCTTCAGCACTTTAACGAAAATATCCACTCGAAAACACAGAATGTCTACAAGAATTCTCATCCTAACTGTGTTCGTGGCAATGCTATGCTACGGAGCAGTAGCTCAACAAACAGGGTGTACAAGTGCAATAACAAGCCTAGTTCCATGCCTGAATTACATTACCGGAAATTCTTCGACACCGTCTTCTTCGTGCTGTTCGAACGCTTAGTAGTGTGGTTCAATCCACTCCACAATGCCTTTGCTCTCTTCTCAATGGTGGTGGTTCCTCCTTCGGACTTAATATTAACCAAACTCAGGCCTTAGCTCTACCCGGCGCGTGTAATGTTAAAACTCCACAAGTTAGCCAGTGTAACGGTAATTTATTTATGCATATATGCTTACTCAAAACTTGTCCTAATAATGCTTATCTTACCGTGACACAATAAGTAATTTCATCTATGAGACCGAAAGTTTTATTTTATTATATACTGCTAGCAAACTTTAGGAGGGACAACCTATAGAAAATAATTAAATAGTTGTATTACTATACGATAAAATCAAATAATTACCTCTCACTTGTTTATGGTAAAACAGGTGGTTCTGGTCCGGCAACTTCTCCGGCTGTTTCACCGTCGACAGATGGCTCCGATGACACACCTGATGCCGGAATTTCACCATCAGCCTCAGTGGTTCCTTCAGGTATACTACACATCAATTATAAGGAATTAATAATCAGCTGTGAATCATCCTAGAATTTCTACCTATGATGAAATTAAATTGATGCTTTGTGAAAAGACTTTTGATGGAAAATAATGATAAATTTGAAATGTAGGAACAGGAGGATCAAAAACAGTCCCATCGACTGACAGTGGCTCATCGGCCGGAAGCTCCATTGAAGTGCCTCTTAAGTTCCTTGTCTTCGTCGGATTGTGTGTTGCGACCATTACCAAACTCTAAAGCTGATGAGATTCCTTCCCCTGTTTCTATGTGGTGTGGCTCATAGTGATTTTTGTTTCCTTATTATGTAGCATTGTGGTTTGAATATATATTCCTACAGGAATTCTTTTGTACTACTACCTCCGTCCCAAAATAGATGCAAATTTACATCTATTTTGGGACGGAGGTAGTATTTAAAATATTATTTATAATTCATTGATCATATGGACTTAATTACGTCGTGTTCCTAATTTATTACTCCATAATTCATTTGCTTAGAATCAAATGAATCATCAGCCTCTTCTTCTTTCTTCCCATTCAATAGACTACTTCTCCAAATCTTCCTTTCTGCAGTATTTTAAATCCAGGTAAAATTGTAACTTGGTAAAAATTGCAGCAGCGAAAACTTCTTCTCCAAATTTCAGTTAAAATCAAATTCTGGCTTCGGTCGTTGACCGAGTAGTTGACTTTTGATCCATACTCGAAAATGACGGTGACAATGGCTTCTTTCAGATAGCTTCACTATCCTAAAATAAACTTGTATGCTT
>NW_027266728.1:0-64199 GCF_046630445.1 Rutidosis leptorrhynchoides
AATCTGCTGATAATAACGCTAAGGATTCTAAAGCAGCAAATGACAACAAGCTCAAGGCTTCTAATTTCCCTGCTTCTTTGCTCAGAATTGGGCGCTGGGAGGTATGCTTTAGGTTTAATTGTAATTTTAAAATTGGACTATTGCTCGGGGATTCCTCGTAGATGTTTCTCATGATTGGTTTATGGTGTATCAGTATAAGTCCAGACACGAAGGCGATCTGGTGGCGAAATGTTACTTCGCCAAACACAAGATTGTTTGGGAAGTTCTTGAAGGTGGCTTGAAGAGTAAAATTGAAATCCAATGGTCTGATATTATGGGGTTAAAGGCCAATATCCCCGAAAATGAACCAGCAACTTTGAATGTCGGGGTAATACATATCTCTAACTCAGTCTCCCTGAGTTTGATTCTGTCCATGTACATGGTTTAACCAGTATCATTGTACTTTGCAGCTTGCTAGACAGCCTCTTTTCTTCAGGGAGACCAATCCACAGCCTAGGAAACACACCTTGTGGCAGGCAACTTCTGATTTTACTGATGGACAAGCTAGCACGCACAGGTAGAAATCACTACCACCATGGAATTTGAATTTATGGTTGGATGATCAAGCTCGGGAATATTATTTGACTTTTACATGATGATAAAAGAACTTAATTTGTTCCATTTTGCAGGCTGCATTTTCTTCAGTGTCCTCAAGGCATGCTAGACAAGCATTTTGAGAAGCTCGTTCAGTGTGATATGCGTCTGAATTTTCTAAGCAGACAGCCAGAGATTGTGTTGGACCCACCATACTTTGAATCTCGTCCATCGTTGTTTGAGGATCCTAGTGAATCTATAAACTCTGAACAGGCTGCTAGATTATCTGGGCTCTCTCGCTTCCAGGAGCGATCACCCACCATTGCAGCTCATTCATCGTCGCTGGAGATTGATAATGGGGATCCTGCTAGCATGACATCAGAACGTACATCACGAGAAGCTCCTTCTCCTAACTCAGGTACTAAGAAAATAATGATATATGCTGTCTTCAATTTCTTTTTTGTTTTAATTTACTAGATCTCCTGATACTAGTTACGGGTTATCTTGCAAATGAAGGTAGTGGAATTTTTGAACCGGTTGATTCAAAGGGGCCAAGAAATTGGGATCACATCAAAGTGCCTGGGCTCCATCCATCAATGTCGATGACTGATCTTATGAATCACATAGGAAACCGACTTTCAGAGCAGAAGGCGACTGCTGGAAATCACTCTGTTTCGGCGAATGAAACAGAATGCGATGGTGTTCTGGAGAACCTTGCACAGTATCTCCTGAGTGATACTCAATTAACAGCAGCATCGGATGAGAAATGTCTCATGTCAAGGGTTAATTCACTCTGCTCCCTTCTGCAAAAGGACCATTCCTCAGCTCAGAACTTACAAGCTTATGGGGAAAGCTGCAGTTTAGGATCCAATGATGAAAAAGAGATCCAGTTAAACCCGGCTTCAAATTTGACAATGTTCGATAACATAAGAAACTCTCCCGAAGGTGATGTGAAAAACGCATCCAGTAGCAAGCATGTGCTGCCTATGTCCAGGAAAGACTCATTTAGTGATCTTCTGCAACACCTTCCTCGTATTGCGTCACTTCCTAAGTTTTTATTCAATATAACAGAAGATGGTGGAAGTTGAGGTATGTAGTTGAATTGGATGATTCTGGTAGATTCATGTTCTGTCTGCCTGGGAAGTTGGAATTCACCGGGATTCTGAAATTTGTTTTGATGAAGAATTCCATCAGAATTACCATGTAAATACTGCAAGTAGATTTATAACTTCCTTGTTTCACGTTTCCCTCGAGTAACTCGCCTTTTGACGTAGCTCATATGTAAATTGTGTTTATTCAGTTAGTACTGTGGTTCAATTTTTGTGTGAAGGGATACTCCTTTTCAGGATACTCGGACTACAAATTATTTGTCCACCATTCTTACTTTCCGCAATAGAAATCCTTTTCTTGTCAATCTCTCTTCGCCTAATTTGTTTTACATTACAATCTTAGTTCTCATGCACAAACACATGAAAGGAAGACAACAAATCAAAGTGATGCAGAAACTCAATCTTTCATCAGTATCTTTCATAAATGAAAAGTATAATAGTTATCAATTTACATTTTGTAATGACTACTGAGGTAAATTGCATGAACCGCAGACAATTTTCGTGAGAAAACAAAAACATAAACAGTCGCCGGGCATTCGATGCTCAGAAAAAAAAAAGTTCATTGCGCCATGAATCTTGCACAATTTTCAGACACCCATCTGCTTCATCCACAGCGACCATCTAACAGCCTCTAGAAATTTATCATTCCTTTTCAGTGCCGTGATCAAGTTAGTGTAAGTAATCTTATCAGGTTTTATCCCATTCTGTCTCATTTCTTTGACTAAACACATTGCATTTTCAACCATGCCAGCAATTCCATATGCCTTGATTAATGTGTTGTAGCCGCACAAGTCTGGTCCGACTCCATTCTCTTTCAGTTCAGTCAGCACGTCAGAGACTTCGTCGATCCAGCCTTTCTCCCCATATATATTCATCATAATGTTGTAGGTATACTGATCGGCATCACAACTCAACTCCTTCATTCTTTCCAATACTCTTCTGAAACTCTCCATTTGGTCATCTTTCCCATATGCGTCTAGCATACAATTGTAAGCTTCTAGGGAAACAGAAAAGCCATCAAATTGCATTTTCTCAACTGTAGACGACATTTTCGTTACGGCCCTGTTTCTGCCATAAGCAGCAACAATCGTGTTGTAAGAAATAACATCGATCAATCCTTCTTTCTTTGCCATCAAGAACAACTTCCGAACTTTCTTGAAGAGTTTGGCTTTTCCGTAAAGATCCAGCATCACGTTGAAGGTGATGGTACTCGGAGTGAAACCACGGTGAATCATCTCGTCGAAAATTCTAGTTAGCTCATCTAGTGGCAAGGCACGAGAACAACAGTTAATAACACAGTTGTACATTTCTTGGTCCCAAGGTATTCCACTTTTTAAGATCTTGTAGTAAGATTCCTGAAGTTTATCTTTCATGCCACATTGCTGATAGATACGAAGGATATCACGGAACATATAAACATCAGGAATAATACCATTCTGCTTCTCCATTATGCTAAGTACTGCACAAGCATCTTTCAAAGATCCAGCTTTGACATACATTCTCACAACAATGCTAAAAGCAATCATGTCCAATTCGGTCCCTGAAGATGTCAAATCGAAATAAAGCTTCTCCGCTTCAGTGAATAAACCCATGGCACTATAAGTGTCGATCATTGTGCAAATTATGTGCAAGTTTGGCCGGTCATCGAATTTTGGCATCTGAGCATATATTTTTACAGCATTCTCAAAAAAACCTAACTCCTTGCTGGAGCAAATTAACAAATGATACAAGTTTTCCTCAAAAACTCGATCCTTCCACTTTTTGTTTCTTAAAACTTTGATAGCATCATCGACCAAGTTGTGTTTTACATAGGCCATGACTAGAATGGAGCAAGAAGTCTGGTTGACTAAAACGTGTTTGTAGAAAGGACCTTTCAAAATGAGTGGCACTTTATCGATCCTTCCTGATCGCTCATATGCTTGCAAAAGTGTACTAAGAATAGACGAATGTTGGCATCCAATCTTCACCATATCTTGGAGAGTTTTGATGGCATCTTCTTCATCTCCATACTTTGCTTGCAAATTTATAAGAGTGTACAAGTTAGATGAGTTTGGCTTATAACCCAATCGCTTGAGCTCCTTATAATGCCATTCTGCCTTGTCGTAATTGTTTGCTCGACCCCAACCTTCAATCATGGATCGGTAAGTTGTTTCATCAGGCACTAAACCAAAATCACTAAGACTCTCGAATAGACGTTGAGCAGTTTCCATATCATTGTATTTGCCATATCCAGTGATTAATACATTGTATGCAACAATATTTCGTGAAAACCCCGATTCTTGCATTTTGACAAACACTTTCTCAGCCTCATCTATCTTGCCTTGCTGGCAGTAAGCATTGAGCATGACCAACCAATTCTCGAAATTCATCATCACCTGATCATCTCTCATTAAGCTGATAACTTCTTCTGCTTTGTCATATAAACTCGAACGTGTATAGATTGTGATCATGGAAGAATATGCAGATTGGCAAACAATTTTAAAGCTCCTCATTTTCGTAAACACAAACTCTGCCTCTTCAATATTCCAACATTTCTGATAAAGTGACATGAGCATACCAAAGGTAGCAACATTAGGCTGAACCCCGAATTCCAGCATCATACAGAACCATTTCCTACATAACTCAACTCGCCCTTTCTTACAACACGCAAACAAGATCGTATTGAAAGGCTGGAAGCTTAGTTCACAACCTGAATTTTTACTCATTTCCCTAATTATTGATTCTGCTCTACCCCACTCTTCTCTCCTACTCAACACTCGAAGAACCAAATTATAAGCGACTGCATTTCTCTCCAGCTTCCCTTTCCTTCTCATCCACTCGAAGAATTTCAAACTATTGCTATCACTGCATCGCTCCAGTCGTTTCAAAATAGCATTACAATGCCCCAAACTCAAGTGTTCTCCAATGAGGCTGTAATTAACATCCAATTCGCCATCTCCGACAAAGATATCCTCTCGTTCTAGTTTGGCACCACCCCTTCCCATACTCAAATTTAAACCCATGTCTCTTCTAATCCATTTCTTAGGACACCGAGATTTCCTCTTAGCTTCTTGTGAATTTTGCTCATCAAGCAAATCCTTTCTTGAAGACCAACCGTCACTATTTGCATCGTCGGACTGATTAATGTCGGACAAGTCGGTTTCTAAACGAGAGACATTAATGCGCTTGACCCTGCTCAGTGAACTGATAATACAAGCTCTTGTGACATGAAGATAATAACTAGTGATTGAAAAGATGTGGCATTGATCAGGCAACTGAGTTTGGTTTATAGATAAAGGAAGCTTCTTTGAATCAGTTGTCGTGTCAAATGAAATGGGTAGTTTCAAAGAAGCCATAATAATACTCAATAAGTAATTGGTAGATGGATTGGTGGCTAAAACTAAACCCAGTAAACAACCAAGCTCGAATGTACAATTGTAGCAAAAGCAGTGAGCAAACAATTGGTATTTTAGAGAGAGAGAGATAGACCAAGTCCTATTATGGAGAGAGAAACTATAGCGAAAGTTGCATACCTTGCTGGTGTTGGTCAGATAGAGGAACGAGATGAAGCTGTGGAGGAAAATAATTTTGTTTTGGATTTTTCATATTTTCTTTCTTCTTCTCTTAGCTTTTCATAAATTTGTTGTTAGGACTTCTCATATTTTGTTTGCCAACATAAACAATGTGTTATTTTAGTTTAAAAAATATCCATTTTAGTTCATATATTGTAAATACTTATCATCTTTGTCATCAAACAATTTATAAAAAATGTACCAGTCAAATAAAACATAAATTTAACTTAAAAGAAAAAACATAAATTTGTATTCATTCATTCATCAAATCAAAAAGACCTTTTTTTTTTTTTATATATAATCGACAATTATGTTTTTTGTACATTCAAGACATCTAGATGGACTAAATCAACCACTTCAAGTGGCGGTTCACAAAATGAAAAACAGATAGAAACTAAAGAGTAAGTAGTGTTTTATTTTACTAGACTATCACTTAGTTTATTACATTTTCTTTTTACAAACGAAAATGAACAAAACTGAATATAGTATGAAGTAATTTCCACGTACCATACCAAAGAGGCTATAACCAACTTGTTTCTTTTTTAAATTAAAATATTTAAATTTGAATATATATTTAAATATTAAAATATTATTTTTAAATTTAAATAATAGTCTATTAAAACTGTTTGTTTTCTAAACATCTGAATATGTTTAATTCTGTATATATAAAAAGTAATAAATGATTATACCAAAAACTAACTTTTTATTAAAAAAAAAAACTACTAATTTTTATTGTTAATCTAAGTTTAAAATTTTAGGTTATCATAAAAAGGTAGATTTAGTTTTAGAAATGAACCAAAAGAGTGAAACATATCGTTAAAAATGAAATTAAAATGTGTTTTGAGAGATATTAAAATAAAATCAGAAACAAAAACCTGCAGTATAGATATATTACCTCCGTCCCTTAGTGTCACATTTTTCATACATTTTACATAAAAATTTTGATATTTAATTAGAGACGGAATAATAATAAATAACTTAGCCAAAACTATATTAATTTAACTAGTCATAATATACATCTAAGATTGAAATCCCAAAATTATCATAAGAAGAAATTGATTTTTAGTTAAAAATAAATGAATCAAGGAGGAGAATATACTCTTCAAACTTAAATAATGATGTATGCCGAAAGAAAGTAAAATAGAGGTAGGAAGAAAATAAATAAAATAGAAACGCATGAGAGGAATCAAACCCAGGCTGTCTGGCTGATAGGGTGACTGACACGCCAGTATGCTATTTACCCGCTAACCATACATTTGAATGACATTAAGGGTCCACTTAAAAGTCACCATATAATTATAGGATTGTATAATTATGTATTAATTTTTTTTTATGATATTTAGTTAATATTATGTTATTACGTTGTAATTATAAATATTATGTTTGATTGTATAATTGGTGTTTAAAATATTAGATTATAAAATATAAATAATATAATAAGAAAAAAATTTAAAACCAATTTCTATGGGGAGGTCGGAATTGAAACTGTGTAATTACACCCTCCGAATTACACGCAATTACATAATTTCGGGTAATTACACGATTGTTCAACCGCGCCAAACCGTGTAATTATTATGTAATTACACTTAATTACATAATTTTTTAATTTCGAGGTGGCTTTCCAACCACATCCTAAGTGGTATATTGACATCTGAATCGCTTAGAGGAATTAAGTGGCATTAAGTGCCAAAATCTTCAAAAAAAAACATTCTTAATGAACTAAAATCTGATCCATTCAGATTAAGACATATTTAGACTTATTAAATCCAAACAAACACGTCCTTACACAACCATAAAAAAGTGCTCTAAGATCGAAAGTAATTACTGATGTGTAACTCCTAACTAGTCTTCCTTCCAAAGAATCTATCTTCGCTTGTTTTTTTATCAATATTTCGCAACTCTAAAAGAGCGCTTCCCCTAGTTAGTTAGCTCTTTATGCATTAGAATCCAAGAAAAATTAGTTTTTTCCATCTTGTGTATTGTACAACTTCATACAATACAATCTAATAAAATTAGGAAAGATATGACTACTCATGAACCAATATTTAATAAATAGAACTTTTGGCATCGAATATATGTTGATCGAGATTGAGGCCGGAGATGGGTTCTAAAATAGTCAGATACTCAAAAGGATTTGATAACCATCATCATGATCAAGATGATGGATGAATGAAAAACCCTAATGCCGGTTAGGTAATCAATTAAATAAGATCATAGGATGCAAAGACAATCAAATGCAGAAAAATAACTCAAAAATGCCGGATATAAAAACTAAGAACCAATGATGCTTGTAATCGAAGCAATGATCATTTCCTCCATGATTTCGATTTGATTTGAATGCTAAACGATCTAAACTAAAGCTAAGCGTTGGTATCTAAGTGTTTGGGACCTAAAAAACTAATTTAGGTGACTATAATCTAAGGTTCTCCCAATGCTTATGCAACAAGTTTATGTAACTGATAATAAATGATAAAATGGAATCATCAAATTTCTTCTCTTCAATTTAAATGGTAAGAGACAATTCAAGAGTTTATATAGTAGTGCAAAGTCTTAACCTAGCTGACCAAGGATTGTTTTGACATTTTAAATCAAATTATAAGCTGGAAAAATGAAAACTAGAATATAAGAAAAAAGAAAACCGAAAGTGGTTTTCTGTAATTCTTCTTCTCCACGAATCCACCAATGGTTTTCAACTTGCTTTTCACTTCTAAGATAATCCTTGATGCATTTCCAAGCTAGTAAAACTGTAAAAATATTCAAAATTACAATCGAGATCATCTTGTCCAATTCTGCAAAAAAAATGCCATTGTTGTTGATTTTTTTATTGACTTTTCATTTCAAGCTTGATCGAGAGCACATTGACTTCAAAACTCATTCACTACACTACTATGGATCAATAACTCATTTCTAACGATTCTGGATCAATAACTTCAACTGAACTGACATGAAATGAAAACTCCAATTCTGGGTTCCTAGCTTAGCAACTCGATCACTGGCAGACTAAATTGAACTCACAAATAACTTCATAACGACTATTCGCAACTACCCATATCATTAATTTAAGCTAATCTTATTCAATTGTCTGAAACTGGAAATTTGAAAGTGAACGGTAACATAGAACCCTAGCTGAAAAAGGTATTTTTGCTAGAGGATAACTGAAATCAATTAGAGCATATGTCGTTGATCACGACTTCATTCTGAGTACAATCGACGGTAGTGACCTCCGCTAATTTCTTCTCCCGCAGGTAGGAAGTGATTTTTGTTTTCATCCTTGATGTTCTGAGAAATTACGCCAATGTCCTCTAACTTCTATCGATGTGCTCTTGCATCCTTCTTGTAGATTTCACCATCTTCTTCTCTGCTCGATTTTCCATTGCATAGTCTTGTTTCTTCTAGCTTCACAAGCTTGAATAACATCTCAAGAATCACTCTCCCAGCCAACATTATCGAGACAGACATCTTCTTCCCAATTTTCTTCTTTAAACTTGCATTGTTTTTTATTTTCTTCTTCTTCAAGCTAACAGCTGCAACTAAGCTCTGAATGGTCTCGCAGGTTTCGTGAAACAAGCCAAATCAATACAAGAAATCAATTAACATATAGGTATATAGGTAGTAAAAGAGAGAAAAAATTACTAGTTAACTCAAACATACCCAGTTGACCGATCGCCAATCCTGCACCCACGAGAGAAAAATCGAATTCAAACTAACAACATATCATCAGTTCGTAATTAATCAATTTTTTCTAAGCTAACACTAGATTTATTCAAAGAAACTTGAGGAACCTTAATTCGAAAAATCTCAATAACAAGAAGTAACATTAATTATAAATATTATTCGTCCTATAAAACAATATTGCAGGAAACAAAAGCGTTATATATTTATATAACCTCAAACCTTAAGGAGAGTTTAAAAAAAAAAACAAACACTAATAACTTAGCTTAGAAAGTAAGCAAAAAGTGTAAAGACCAAGTTAATTAATGTTCCTAATATAATTAATTATATAAAAGGAAAATTATTATTAACATATTTATTCGGTAGATATCCATAAAATATTCTTATTCATTGTCTTTATTTTCTTACCATATGTAATCTGAAAGTGTATTCTGACCTAAATTGACAGATTAGTACAGCTGTGCTAACGGTGGTAAATTAACACAGTATAATAAAAACAGTGCAGTAAGTAAATAATACAGGATATGTTCACGTATTTCGGTTTCCCTATTCTGTGGGGCCTTACCCAGTGGTAAACGAAATTCCACTATTCTTGCAACTATAGGACAATACAATGATTACAATTCGCAAATATAGAATCTACTTCCTATTTCACTAAGTGTACTCTTCGTTCTACCTTAACGGCCTAATCAAACGGACTAGGACTTACACAGATGCCTTACCAAATGGGTAAGGACTTTCTCGTAATCTCCTCACAGAAAATGAGCGTCGGTTGCCTTGTCAGTCGGACAAGGGCTTTCTTGCAATCCCCTAACGAATTACAAGCGCCACCAAAAGATGCACTGCAAAGAACAACTCTGTAGTAGTTTGATAAGTGATCACAGTAATCACACACACCCTCTCAAAAGTTTACCGACACACAGGTCAAACAGATAATGAACTGTAAGATGTAGAAAAGAAGGTGTCTTGGGGTTGTAGTGTCTTCTACTTTTTATACTTGAAATCAAACCCGTTGAGAGTAAAACTCCTTCACCAAATCGGAATTACCTTCATCAATTCGGAAATCAAATCTCTATCAGAATAGGAATTGAATCTCATAAGAATCCTTTAATTAATAGAAATCCCTTCCATTAAGGATTTCATTAAGTCTCCTCCATAGAATAGGAAATCCACAATAAATCCAGTTAAACCGGAAATCACATCAGCTCTCATAATCCTTTCCTTATAGGATTTAAATAAGACTTCTCCTTAGAATAGGAAACCCATATTTAATCCAAACCAAATCGGAAATCATACTCGGATTATACAAGATTCTTCAGTTACTAGTTTCCATAAGACTTGTACTGCAAGAAGGAATCAAATCTTCTGTAATAAATGGTTTTGACGAAAATAGCCAACTCACATATAACTGCCGTAGAACTGTGTAAACTGTATCTTGTATCACCGGTTCGCGTCACAGGCAGTTTGATTCAACAATCTCTCCCTTTGGCATTTTTGACAAAACCTTCCGTGATAATCTTCAAATCTTCAATAGGTAACAGAGTAACTGAAACAACAAGTCTTCACACCATTGGAACAAATGGAAACTAGTAAAGTGCAAATAACATCGAACTGTGTTAACACACTCAAGGTAACACTCCAGAAAATACTGTGTGTACAGACGCCAGATAACATGTTCGAATTGCACATATCTGACCGCTAGATTTCGAACGATTAAGCCATATCTCTCCCTTTTTGTCAACAAATCGCCAAAGCACCAATTCAGAGATAGCAAACTAGCAGAGGGGTCAAATGTTCATAAAATAGGCAAGCATAGAGTGCAGAGTTATTACAAACCAAACAAAATATCCAAATATAGTTTGAAACATAAAAATTGTTCATAAATCAGTCATCAACCAGAATAACTCCCCCTGAGATTCAGCTCCTGGCGATCTTAGCTTCCATCTGCACCCTTTGCTTCCTCAGCCTGTATTCTTGTTTTCGCAGAAACTGCACAGTGTCTCTAGCGACGACCAGGGCTTCAGGAGTGTAAACATCCTCTTCTTTAGCTAAAACATGATCCACTGCCCGTTCTTCGTCTTCTTCATCAACGATGTCCATTACACGATCCCCTTGTGTCAGCCTGGCAGTCAGCCTAAAACTCTCTGGCTAAGTGAACTCCGTATCTTCTTCAACAATAAGTCCCTGATTGATCAGAATAGTGAAAATGGCTGCAGGATAGACAAAGTTACCATACTTCCTGGGCTGCCCAGCAAAGAAGACGATCCAGTTATAGGCCATGTCGCCTAAGTCAAAGCCAATTCTAGTGCCGACTTTGAAGAGCAGAAGTCCAAGCTTTTGGCTGATAGTGTTTGTGTGACGGCAGGGCATCCAGTTGGCGGCAGCAAACTTGTGCAATGCTAAATAGAAAGCTGTAAGCTCAGCTGGTTTTACTGGTGCTCCACCTCCATACCAGGTCCTCTTTTGGCCCCCGATTAACTTAGATGCAATCAGGTCATAACTCTCTTCACATTTCTCCTCAGGGTTCCAGCTTTCAAATACATCAAACAACAGACTGGGAGAAATTTCATAGAATTTACCTCTAACATAAACCCGCTGGTAAGTTGGCGAATCGAGCTGATCAACATCCCGAGACATATTGCAGTAGAATTCTTTGAAGAAATTCTCGACGTACCGGATGTTTCTCGTCACACTGACCCAGAGATTTTCTTCAATAAAGAGCTCCTTCAAGTTGAACTCCTCTGCCTGGTCGTTTTCAAGAACCTTTTCAGCAATGATCTTTTTACTGCAGGCATATGGCCAATAGTCCCTTGTAGCAGCATTAATGAATGAGCCCACAACAGTTGGCTCCGCTGGCTGCTCTTTAGGTATTCTGAAAGTAGAGCCTGGTCCAGACCTAGAGATCTTTCTTGAGAATTTTATGGCCGACCTCTTTCTTTTTAGACTTCTCTTTCCCCCTGTGTTAACAGGGATCTTAGCAGCAGGGTGTTCCACAGACACTTTAGCCTCTTCAGCTCCTTTTTCCTTATTAGCACAGGAGTCATTCTGTTGCTCCCCCTCAACAGTCTCACCAACAACAGGAGACTCCCTCTCGGTCCGAGGCTCCCCTCGACCTGTATCTCCCCCCCAGATTGAATATTCTCAGTAGCATCAGCTTCAGTAATCTCTTGATCCTTTGTGTTAGCAGGATCGTCAGCAACAGTAGGTTCAACAGCATGATCCTCTGTATGAGCTGGATCCTTCTCAACATCAGGCACAGATGTGCCTTCTTCATCATCGGCAACATGACTCTCAGTCCTTTCGTGGCTATCTGACTTCTCAGACTCCACTATCTCAGTTGTACTAGTGACAACAGATCTCCTATCAGAAGATGGAAGAGATTTACTTACTGGGAACCGTGGATGAACAATAATGGCCGTTTTTGGATTCCACCACCACAGTCTCCTCACTATCGTCATCTGAATAGTATTTGGAGAGATCCTCGGACATCCACCATGAGAAAGTCCTGCGGCGCGGCGACGGCGAAGTCTCGGGAGACGAGATTACAATTAGTCGTGACAGATCCGAGCGAGTTTTTGAAGAACTTGACGTGATTCGTGATGAACGTCTAGTTCCTTGTTGCTTTCCTCCTCTAGTGCGTGCCATTTTTTGCTGATTATGAGTTCTAGGGTTTGCAAAGTAAAGTGTTGTTGTTTAGGGTTGAGAGAATGGCGTGTTGAGAGAGAGAGTAGCAAGAATAGCAATTTTGCAGAGATTGAGTTTTGCTTTAATTCTGCAACTTTCCAATTTTGTGCAATTCAAATTTTCGTGGGAAGATCAGTTGTTTCGCGGGACAACGTGCATAGCTCTCGTGGGCCAATTGAATCATCTAGCCCAATTGTCCTCAGCAGCTGCATACTACACCGAGTGGGCCTGAAAATTTAACAGCCCATCAATCCTTCAAATACTCAATTGTCTTTTATAGTGGGCCAACTGATTTCGCCCAACCCAATTTCTCCTTCTCAGTACCGCCCACAACTTCTTTTTCTTGGATCCGGATGGCTTTGGGCTTTAGCTCATTAAGCCCAGTTCTTCTTCTTCTTGTGGAGCCAAAACCATACTCTACACTTTATACCTCTTTTTGTATTTTTTATTGTTTTTGATAAACAAAAAGACATAGAAATAAAATGGTATATACAGGGAAGAAGCACTTATCTCATTTTTCACGTCATGAAGCAAAGTCCGAGAGCTCCTCTCAAGAACTCAAAGCGACTTGCATCTAGACTTTTCGTGAGACATATTTCAAGGCCACTTTCTTTTCTTCTACAAGCTCTCTAATAAAGTGGTGACGAACTTGGATGTGCTTCGTTGCAGAGTGCTGCACAGGATTTTTCGATATGCTTGTAGCACTGGTGTTGTCACAGTAGATGGTCAACACACCTTGCTCTAGGCCATATTCTTCCATCATTTGTTTCATCTAGAGCTACTGAGCACAACAACTGCAGGCTGAAATATAATCCGCTTCAGCGGTGGATAATGACACTGAGTTTTGCTTCTTGCTAAACCACAATACTAGATTGCTTCCAAGATAGAAACAACCCCCTGATGTGCTCCTCCGGTCATCGACACAGCCTGCCATGTCAGCATTACTATATCCAGCTAGCACTCCATTTGTGTCTTTCGTATACCAAAGCCCTAAACCTGTGGTTCCAGAAATGTAGCGCACGATTCTTTTCACAGCCTTAACATGTGACTATTTTGGGTTTGCTTGGTATCTAGCACACACTCCTACACTGTAACTCAAGTCAGGTCTGCTGGCACACAGATACAACAAGCTTCCAATCATGCTTCTATAAAGTGTAGGATCGGCATCTTCCCCTTCAACATCCTTGGATAAATGCTCATTTCTTCCCATCGGGATTCTCAAGGGTTTGGAAGATTCTAACCCAAATTTCTTCATCAGGTTCTTGGCATACTTTTCTTGAGTGATTGAAGTTCCATCCTTGCATTGCTTTATTTGGAAACCTAAGAAATAGCTTAATTCACCAACCATGCTCATCTCGAATTCACTGGCCATACTGTGAACAAATTTCTTCCTCTCCTTTTTACTGGTTGAACCAAAGATAATATCGTCAACATAAATCTGGGCTATGGTCAATTCTCCCCCTGTGGATTTGAGAAACAAAGTTTTATCAACTCCACCTCTTCTATAGCCCTGTTGGCACAGGTACACCGACAACCTTTCATACCACGCCCGTAGAGCTTGCTTAAGGCCATATAGAGCCTTAGTCAGTTTGTACACATGATCCGGAGAGGCTAGATCAGTAAACCCTTTAGGCTGCTCAACATATACTTCTTCATTCAAGTACCCATTGAGAAAGGCACTCTTGACATCCATTTGATATAGTGTGATGTTCCCATATGCAGCCACAACAATCAATAGCCGGATGGATTCCAGCCTAGCAATAGGAGCAAAAGTCTCATCAAAATCCACTCCTTCAACCTATGTATAGCCCTGTGCAACTAGTCTTGCTTTATTTCTGGTGATATTGCCCTGCTCATCAGTTTTATTCTTGAATATCCACTTTGTACCAATGATGTTGCAATGTTCAGGTCTCGAAACCAACTCCCATACTTTGTTCCTCTCAAATTGATGTAGTTCCTCCTGCATAGCAAGTATCCAGTGTTCATCACCTAAAGCTTCGTCAACTTTCTTTGGTTCAATCTTTGATGTATAGGCCACATAATTCAACATATCTCTATAGTTCTTTCTCGGAACTCCTCTTGTTCTTCTTTCAGAGATGTCTCCAATAATGTCTTCTGTTAATGATTCTTCTAAACTCGTATTAATGGGTACACATTCTGGTTTGTGACAGCAAGCATAGATTCCTGGACGTTCCTAGGATATGTGCTCACAGGGGATGCCTCCATACTAGGTGCGTTTTCATTCCTGTTAACATCTTCAGCTCCTAATGCTCCCACACTAGGTGTGTTCTCATTAGACCGAATCCGACCGATCCCAGGCTCGCCATCCTCTTGTTTTTCCATTTCCACCTGCTTGTCATCAAACACAACATTGAGGAATTCAGTGATAGTATTTGTTTTTTCAAGAAAAATTCTATAAGATCTACTATTAACTGAATAACCAACAAATATTTCCCTGTCACTTTTGGAGTCAAGCTTTCTTCTAGGTTCTCTGTCCTTCAACAAGTAGCAGGGACTGCCGAATTCATGAAAGTATCCTACTGATGGCTTCTTCTGTCTCCAGATTTCATAAGGAGTTTCCTTGATGTGTGGTCTAAGATACACTCTATTTATGATGTAGCAAGCTGTTGACATAGCTTCTCCCCATAGCTTATAGCTAAGCTTTCTAGCATGGATCATGGTACGGGCCATCTCAGTAATGGATCTATTTTTCCTCTCCACCACTCTGTTTTGTTGAGGAGTAATGGGTGCAGAAAATTCATGTGCTATTCCACTGTGCTCACAAAATGTTGTCACAACAGAATTCTCAAACTCCTTTCCATGAACACTTCTGATTCTTGTGATTGTGCCAGTTGTATGTCGTCTATCATTGTTTAGCTTGGTGCACAATTTTATAATGACATCAGGAGCATCAGACTTTTCTTTAAGAAAGTCCACCCAAGTGTACCTGGAGAAATCATCAACACACACAAAAGCATAAGATTTACCTCCTAAGCTTGGAGTTTGCATTGGCCCCATTAAGTCGATGTGCAAGAGTTCCAGAGGTCTTTTAGTGGTGATGTAGGGCACTTTGGAATGCTTTTCCTTGGTTTGCTTCCCCATTTGGCAATCTCCACAAACTATGTCAGGATCATATGTGAGCACAGGTAGATCTTTCACAAATCCAGTTTTTGATAGATTAGCGAGATTTCTAAAACCAACATGCCCAAGTTTCTTATGCCACATGATTATATTTTCTGTGTTGGTCTTCAAACACTTTTATGTCTCCATCTAGAGTGTAAGTATTGTCGACTTGTCTAGGTCCAATCATGACAACTGCCCCTTTAATATTTAACACTTTACACCCGTGCTTGTTGAATCTGATTTCACAGTCTTCATCACATATTTGTGCTATGATGATCAGGTTGTGCTTGAGACCTTTCACTAATAGGACATGCTTTATCTTTGAGTTTGAAGAGACTGGTAGACTTCCTTCTCCAACTATAGCATTGAAATTTCCATCACCGTATGTGGTAGTCCCCTGGTGTTTGTAGACAATGTTCTTCAAAATCCTTTTTTCGCCAGTAATGTGTTGGGAACACCCGCTATCAAAGTACCAGTCAACTACCTTTCTTGATGAAACTTTGCACATAAGACTCTTCAATTCTTTCTTCTTCACCCAAATATGTCGTTGAGAGTGATTGACACTATCAACCTTCTTCTTTGGCTGCTTTCTTGGCATTGAAGCAATGAGACTTCGAATATCATCTTGTTGAGCATAACACCTGGGTCTTATATGTCCAGGTTTGTTGTAGTAGTGACATATGATTCTATTTCTACTACTTCTATTTTTGTACCCTCAGCTGCTTCCTTTTTCTGCTCTTAATGGTTTGTGACCAATTCCAAAAACATTATTCTTTGGAGACGTTTTATTCAGGATCTCATCAAGACTTCCCTTTCCTTTATTGAATTTTTCAATAGCACGGTTGCCTTGTTCCAGCTTCTTCACAGAATCTGACAATTCAGACTTCAACTGATCAATCTCAGCTTCGTATTTTTCAGTTACCTTGTCGAAGTCCTTCCTTTCATCTGTCAGTTGCTTCACTTCATCAGAAAGTATATGATTGATTCTGAGAGATTCGCTCATTTTTTTAAGAAGGTCTTTGAAGGCAGCATGTATGTCTCTGTCATCATCACTATATGAATCCTCGTCTGAACTTGAGTTCTCCTCTGTTTTATCTATGCTAACAGTTTTTGTGTTCACAGATTCATGGGCTGTGCTCACAGATACATGAGCTGTAAAAGCATTATAGGCAGGAAACTCAATCTCACTTCTACTATTATTGGACTCAGACTTGTCTTCGGACGTCTCTTCATCACTCCATGTAGATATGAAAGATTTCTTCTATTTTTCAAGAGTGTTGGCACACTTGGCAGCAATGTGACCAAAACCTTGACATTCATGGCATTGTATCTTCTCCTTCTTGAATCCGGTTCTCCCTTCACTAGAATCTCCCTGTTTAAATCTTTGACCACCTCCACCTGATTCGTTCTTCTTCTGAAAGCTTCGATTATTCTTCTGATTGGTTGAAGAGTAATCATTGAGTTTTGCCTTGTTGAACTTCCTATACATCCTTCCCATATTCTTCGTTAAAAGTGACAGCTGCTCATAAATCGACTGTTGCTCACTTGTGCTTACAGGTACATCTTCCACTCTAGATTTAAAGGCAATAGATTTAGATTTGGACTTATCTCTATTCCTCATAGCCAACGTCATCTCATGGGTTCTGAGCTTTCCCATTAGATCATCAAACCGTAAGTTCTCGAAATCAGTCGATTCACTGATTGCGTCCATCTTCGAGCTAAACTTCTCCGGTAGTGAGATCAACACCTTTCTCACCAATTTGGAGTCCGAAATTTCCTCGCCAAGAGCAGTAGATTCATTAGCAATGTAACGAAGATTCTTTTCAAAATCAGTAAGAGTTTTATCATCTTTCATGGTTAGAGATTCAAACCTGGTAGAGATGAGATGTAGTTTCGATTGTCTGACTGATTTTGTTCCTTCGTACGTGAGTTGAAGTGCATCCCACGATTCCTTGGCAATTTCAAAATTTGGATGATCTTGAAGACACTGGGTCGTACGGCACATTGGATGATGCTAACAGCTTTGCTGTTTGCGTCACAGGTAGTTGATTCAGCTGGAGTCCATTGGTCTTCACTCTTGACTGCTTCAACACCATCAATAGTAGCAATAGGAGGTGTCCACAGAACCTGTGTAGCACGTCAGATGGCTTCATTCTAGCTTTTCAGGTACCACTTCATTCTGTTTTTTCAATAATCATAATTGAATTCCGTCAGTAAGGGAGGACGAGTGGTTGAACCGCCTTCTTCGATTCTATCTTCCATGGTCAGAACACGCAAGATCTTTTCTCAAGAAGATTTCTTGAGCCCGCTCTGATACCACTTGAAAGTGTATTCTGACCTAAATTAACAGATTAGTGTAGCTGTGCTAACGGTGGTAAGTTAACACAGTATAATAAAAACAGTGCAGTAAGTAAATAACACAGGATATGTTCACGTAGTTCGGTTTCCCTACTATGCGGCGCCTTGTCCAGTGGTAAACGGTATTCCAATATTCTTGCAACAATAGGACAGTACAATGATTATAATTCGCAAATATATAATCTACTTCCTATTTCACTAAGTGTACTCTTCGTTCTACCTTAACGGCCTAATCAAATGGACTAGGACTTACATAGATGTCTTACCAAATGGGTAAGAACTTTCTCGTAATCTCCTCACAGAAAACGAGCGTCGGTTGCCTTGTCAGTCGGACAAGGACTTTCTTGCAATCCCCTGACGAATTACAAGCACCACCAAAAGATGCACTGCAAAGAACAACTCTGTAATAGTTTGATAAGTGCTCACAGTAATCACACACACCCTCTCAAAAGTTCACCGACGCACAGGTCAAACAGATAGTGAACTGTAAGATGTAGAAAAGAAGATGTCTTCGGGTTGTAGTGTCTTCTACCTTTTATACTTGAAATCAAACCCGTTGAGAGTAAAACTCCTTCACCAAATCGAAATCACCTTCATCAATTCGGAAATCAAATCCCTATCAGAATAGGAATTGAATCTCATCAGAATCCTTTAATTAATAGAAATCCCTTCCATTAAGAATTTCATTAAGTCTCCTCCATAGAATAGGAAATCCACAATAAATCCAGTGAAATCGGAAATCACATCAGCTCTCATAATCCTTTCCTTATAAGATTTAAATAAGACTTCTCCTTAGAATAAGAAACCCATATTTAATCCAAACTTGTAATGCAAGAAGGAATCAAATCTTTTGTAATAAATGGTTTTGACGAAAAAAACCAACTCACATATAACTGCCGCAGAACTGTGAAAATTGTATCTGGTATTACTGGTTCGCGTCACAGGCAGTTTGATTCAACATAATCTTTTTTAGACCTATAAATAGAGGTTTCTAGATACAAAACAAATATACATTAATAAAAATTCTCTCTTTATATTTCTCTCTATTGTTATTCTCTCATGTTCAATTTCTATCCATAATTGTTATTAACACGTTATCAGGACGAGTCTCTATCGATTAAGTCACTACCGATTATTGTTTTATCTATCAATTATTGTTTTATTTTTTTTATTTGGATTTCTGGTAAGTTATGAATATTTTCTATAACATTTTACTCATGATCGATATTTATCAAAATTTTATCAATAGGTCAGAAGTTTAAACGTGAAAAGAAGAAGAAGAAGATACGCTAGAGCATATCAAACTGTCTCATAATTAATTCATCGGTAAATGACAAGATTATGAAATTGAGGAAGAGACCAGATTGAAAACAAAGAAGAGAAAATCAAGATCCATAAGGTGATTCAATTTCTTTTTCTCTTTACATGGAAACGAAAAGATGAAAAAAAAAAGTACATACGTATTTTTAATTTCCTCTATCAATCTTTAAAGAGACAAGAGGCTTTATTTTCATCGAGTAAAAAAAATAACTGGACATGATGATTGAAAATATTGTCCCAAGTAAGAAATGCTGAAAAATATAGTATCATCTGCAATTTGAATTGAACAAGCAACTCCTGCTGTCGAATATTCAAATTTGTCAGCCAACATACTAAATTTACGTACTTGTTGAGCTTTGATTACCCTCTACGTGTAAAACAAGTATATTTGCTATCTTTAGAACAAAAATAAAGTAGTAGGCGAATCAAATATTGACCTCCCCGAAGGACGGATTCAGTTCTCTTCTTCATAGATCATTCTATTCAAAGGGATTCTTTTACTCTGATAAAAGCTCTTTTCCATTGGAGCTATTACATGAGGCATTATCATGCCGATTGAAGCAATGATCTATTCATTATAAGTCTCCCAAAAATTATATGCGCATGAAATTATTCATATTTGTTATTGAAAATATGCACAAGAATTTCTATGAATCAATAGGAAAGTTTACAAAATTTATTCTATACCATAATGAGGCAATCCTTTAATTAAAAATATAATATTATGTTCATGTACTCTATATATATTTAAGGAAAGATTTAGTAATTGCTTTAAATGTTATAGGTGATTTTTTTTAATCCATAATATTTTTTATTGATTGAAGTAAATAGTTATATAATTATGTTTACAAGATCAGATGTCCTTGTGTGCTTATCCAAAAGACTAGATAATTGAATTGAAGAAAAAAAATTATTTGAAAAAAAAATAAGACCAGAAGTTCTTATGTGAAAGAGCATACAAGACAAGTAAATACTTGATGATATTCAGAAATTAAGTCATCAATTGTCTTTCTATGTTAAATACACTAAAAAAAAAAAAAAAAAAGAGTGATATATATTTCTACTCTAATACAAATGATGTAAATGTTCATTCAAAATAAAAAACACAAAATCTGCTGAAAATCCATAATAGCATTATATTTTATCGAATGAAAACAATATTTAATATAAATATTATGGTAGAATATAAAGGAGCTACTAAATAAAAGGCAAATGAAGGATATCAATATAAATTTTAAATTTATATTGCGTCAAAAAAATAATAATAAGCTTTGAGATATTCACATTATTGAATATAAGTATGTGAGAAATGTTAATGTAATATATAAATATTGAATTGAGATTCTAAATGAATAATATGAAAATAATTGTATGCTTTACAAAACAATTATATTTACGGAACACTTATAATGGACTTTTGAAGAATTATTATATTGGAAGACAAATGAAAAATACATGTCTTAGTTTGTATCATTTCATATTGTATCTTAAAATAATTTTAATAGCCATATTCACATAATTGAATATAAAGTATGCGTTAAGAGAATATATTAATATTGAGTCGAGGTTTTAAATAAAAAATTGTAAAAGATTTAAGGGTCTATTATAAAGTATGTGTGAATAAAAGGTTAAATAAATAAAAAATATATAATGTAAAATTATAAATAATGTAAAGAAAATATCATGTAATATTGATATGATCTTAATTTTTATCATATATATGTCAAATCATTTTTTTTGATTTACTCGTAGAGGGTCAATAGATCGATCTCTCGTTTTCTTGTATTTTGGAAGTAATGATTAGATGTACTATGAAGATAATGAATTAAATGGCTTGATTAGTTAGAACGTTCCGATTTGATGTGCAAGCCGGCATATTTATAGAATTCCACACTTATAAATTATTTTGGCCGAAAGTCATGAATTTTCTTTTATGATGATTATCAATGTGCAAAAAAATAAGATCATTAACCCACTATAATGCACATCTCAAATCAAGGGTAGAATATGAAAAATGATAAAAAAAAATTATATATTATTAAAATAATAGTTTGATCCTCAAATTGAACTGAAAGTTCATATACTAATTAATTTGTAATTTTGACATAAAAAACTAATAAAAAGAAAGATTTGAGCATATTTAATTAAATATGAATAAAATAAAGAAATTTCTACAAATTATGTCATTAATAGAATATTGTTTTCAACAAATGAATTTTAAGAATAACGAGAATGTTAAATGGGTATGTCAAAAAATATTTTATTGAATAAAATATAAAGATGCAATTCAATATAGATGTTAAGTTTTGGAAACAAATATGTCATCTCTAAATATCTAAAGATATAAATATTTATGGGAATGAATGCGAAAGTGTAAAATAAGTTTTAACGGTGGATGCAATTTCTTTAGGTACAAATATTATATTGATGGATATATGTATAAAGCTTACACTTTATAAATATTGTTATAAATAATTTGATGATTTAATTTATGTGAAATCCTTAAAGAATAGGAATGTTTGAGGGATGAAATACTAAAATGCATGAAGCATATAAAGATTTAATTGTAAAAGAAAAACTCCCCAAAATTCTATACATAAAAATTATGCATGTGCATAATTTAAAAAGAGTAATATTTAGTCAAGATAAAATATATAGTTACATAGCATACATGTTATACTATTTTGACCTCAAGCATATTGAAAATAAGGATATTGAGTGGAAAATATTTTAATTTATAAAATTGTCCGTCCGAAAATTACTAAAGAATCTATATTTATGAAGGCAATTAAGATTATTTGACAATAATAAGTAACCTAACGTATCCGGAACATATGTAAATTAGTTTTGACAATGATACGTGGAGATAATGCAACTCGCATTATTTAGTTATAAAAGAAATGATATAAATAATAAAAGTGATAGGACGGACATATCTAGCAAGAAAATCCGTGCTCTTAAAAGAAAAAAAAAAAGAATGACAACATTAACGATACATAAGAAATTCGTCTAAATAATAGTATGACGGACATAATCATTAAGGTATCCCATGAAAATTGATATATAAAGTTGGGAAGTGCCGACTCAAAAATATCAAGTAATGTCGTCATGAGGAGAAGATTAAATTATATAATACTCTTTTTCCCTTAGACTTATGTTTTATCCCAATGAGTTTTCTAAGCAAGGTTTTTAATGAGATAAGTTTCTTAGATATATAATGATATACTTTTGATTAACTAGGTTTTCCTCTCACTCTTATGAGGTTTTTACTAGTAAGTTCTTTATGAAACATAAAATAAATATCAAAGGGGAGTACAATATGTACATATTTAATGGATATTCAAGGGGAATGTTATGAACATATTTATTTGATGGATATTCATAGAATATTCTAATTCATTGTCTTTATTTTCTTACCATATGCAATCTTTTTTAGACCTATAAATGGAAGTCCCTATGTACAAAGCAAATACACATCAATAAGAATTCTTTCTTTTAATTTCTTTCTATTGCTATTCTCTCTTGTTCAATTTCTATCGTTAATTGTTCTTAACAAATTTTTTTTTTAATGAAAGAATGAACGGTTTTGTTAGAATAAAATGGCTGAATACAATCGTATCAATTTATTGATAATTCCCGAATGAAACTCTCCCACCCTTCCAAATTAGGACAAACTCATTGGTATTATCGATAAATATCTTTCACGACTCTATTGTCGGGACGAATTACAAAAGTATATTACATAGTGAATCATGGATGTTCCTAAAAGAACATTGAACATGGGAGACTGTGGCAGCTAGGATTTTTGATTCATCATTCTAGCAATCGAGTTAGAGAGGGATTTTGTGGGTTCATCAATTTCTACCGTAAAATCTAATCCCAGCTAAAGACCCAGTAGAAGCCAAAACTGCAGGGATTGGAAGGAGTTTATTTTGCTTTACAATTGGCAACTATGAGGCCGTTGAGATCGCTTACCCCCTTTTTATTTATTTACTCTTTTAACTGATCTTGAAGATATTCTAAGTTGAGGCTTCTCTGGAGATTTTCTTACTGACTTAATAATAGAAGGGATAATAATAGAATTTGAAGATCTTCTAAGCTGAGATTTTCCTGAATATTTCTAGAGACTTAATTATAGGAGGATTAATAATAGAATTTCCAATAGTAAATGGGTAATTGAATCCCTACAAATTGAAAATTGTGCACTGTCCTTATCCACCACAACCACAACCTCTATCTCATTTTGAATTTCTTTAGGTGTAACATCTCATAAAATCAAGTGACGACATACTTCAAATTGAAAGAAAAATTACTTTGAAGAATAGATGTATGGTTTCTATGATTCACCCCCTCGTTTCTACGGTTGGAGGGTCAAGAAAATCGGCTACTACTCGATTAATAGCTGGAAGAGTAAAACGAAAAAACAATCCAAAGAATGTCCATATAAATTATTTAGATTGCTATTACCAACCACTAGGAGGTAGGTTGCCAATTGTTGTGCAACAGTAGAATTCCCCCTTAGTTAAAGTCTTCTTCTGGTTTCTAGAATTATGCACAATTTTGTAAATATAGTCTTTTCCATTTTGAGATGTTGGAAAAAAAATTTCATTTGGTCCATTCAAAATTTCGTTTATGATATTAGTATCAACTCTGTCACCAACGACCACATCAATCACTGAGCCTTCATCATCACTCTCCATCCGACTTCAATTAATGAAAGAAATATTTGCATATGGAGCTATAGCAGCCTAATACAGACATCCACACATCGAGAATAGACCTGAGCTCTGATATCATGATAAGATTCTTAAGTAAACTCTAAAAGCTAGCTCAATGAGGGTGGTTTGTATAAATCATTATGAGGAAGACCCAGATTCGTTACCGTCCAATGTGAGACTTTAAGAATATATAAAAGAAAATGAAATCAACATGCTTTTGAAAGTGATCCTAAATTAAATTCAACGGGTGTGTAATGGAAGAAGAGATAATGATCATATCAGAATATAATTATCCAACTGAGGATGGAGTTTTCTCTAATGCGATGACTTGAAGAAGAGAGATTGAAAGAGTGAAGCAATTAAATAAAAAGAAAGAAAGGAAGGAATATTTAAACAGCGCCATATCACCATGTGTTTAATAAAGTCTCTCACATTTAACCAAGGGACGTGCGTCCCTCACAACAAAATCATTGTTGATAATCATTCATTCCTTTTGATCCTACATGGCACCCGTATTTCTATTATGCTATTCTATTAGCCAAACATGCCGTATCTCTATACACGAAGACCATAACTTCATACCCAAATACTAATTTTTGAAATCAAACATAGTGTTCATTCGGTTCAGGTTCATTCCCTCCCCAAAAATGCTAGGGTTCATTGCTAGGGTTCATGAATGAACAACGAAAAAATTAAAATTTGGGAGAGTAGAAAGAGAGATATGGAAAGAGTTGCACTTGTTGGGAAGTCATACTTTAGCATAATTGAGGTACTTTTTAATTTAATCGGCATTGCATTGATGTATTTTGGTCCTCGCTATCACTGGAGCTGTAACATGTGTCCTTCAGTAGGGAATTCTTAATCGAACCAACAACCAAACTTGCATCCCAATCGATTTTATAAATGTGATTTGGCGAATCATGATTCCAACTAGTCTATAACAAGTTTAAGTTAACAAATGAACCTAAAATAATATTCCTTCCGTCTCAATGTATATGATGTTTTGATTTTTATAGCAAGTGTAAATTACACATGCTATTAGAATCAAAACATCATGTATTTTGAGATAGAGGTAGTATATGATTTATGTTGGAGTTGGATTAGTGGACTGTGACTTCCATCTTTCCTTACTAATTTTTTTTTTTTGAGTATTTAAATATATCTTCGAGAGGAAATAAATTGAGTTTAGAAAAGCTCTTAGTAGTTTTGCAGAGTAGAGTGTCTATGAACAAAAGAAATAAATTCGGAAGCAGCAAATTGCATCACCCTTCTCTAATAAAATGCTGACGGAGCGATTTTTTAAAAATCATCCACACGTGATTACTAAGGGTCTATTTTTTTGGTTTCTTCTTGACTCATCTCGACTCGACTCACTTTGACTCACTTTGATTCATTTTGATTCACTTTGACTCAAAACATAACTTAACTCATATCGATTAACCATAGTTAAATATATTATATTTTATACCATTAATTACCACTATACATTTAAAATATATTATAATATATATTTAACCACACACATCAATCATTCACTACTTACCTACTCTACACTTTATAATATATATTTAACCATTCATCAATCATCCACTAACTCATCAACTCCACAAAAATCATACTCAATCATCCAAAATCACAATCAAACATAATCGTGTCGAGACGAGTCGAAGCGAAACGAATAAAAAACCCTAAAAGGTTGTTTGACACATGTAATTTAAATTATTTTTTTTCTTTTTCATTTCACTTTTATTTTACACAATCCATTTTACTATTATATTAAGGATATTTATAATTTTAATTTTTTTATTACATTTAGATTCACAAATTCCTTTTAGGATACAGTAATATGAAAAATGAAAGTTAAAAAAAAAAACATAACAAACCTAATATTAAGAGAGCAAAAATATATATAAACAAACATGATTTACAAATTACAATGAAAAGGCTGATTTTTCTCTTTTGTACGGTTGTCTATTTCTAATCGGAAGGTAAAAAAAATTGCTCAGCAAAGTATTCTTCGAACTACAAAAGCCTAAACCAACGAGATATGTGGCATTAACAGCGAAAAGAAAATCATTTTACAGTAAATGACAAGTTGACAAAAATTGTTAGATAAAGAGCGACAAAATTCGTCAACAATGAGTTTTTCTTTTATTGATGATTTTGATGAAGAATTAAATTAATACTACTTCCGTATCAAATTAGATGTTAATTTAAGAGATTTCACACAAATTAATAAAATATATTTTTTAATTAATTTTTCAATATAATTGTGATAGTATAGACTAGAAAATCCACATGGAAATATGTAGGTGAAAATGGTGAAGTTGGTGAAGAAGAGTACATGTGGGACATGAGGGTGAAGATGGTGAAGGTGGTGAGGGTATAATGAAAAAACATAATTAATATTCTTTAAACTTTTCAAAATTTATATCTAATTTGAGACAAAAAATTATGTTTATATTAAAATATAATTTGAGACGGAAAGAATAGATCGAAAGGGGTTTGTTAATAGCCGAGGAAATGGTGGCTGTGATGGAGGATATGGGTAGATGAGGGAGGTGGACTGATTTGTTGTTTATATCGAAGATTTGGAGTACCATGGATAAGAGGATAAAAATGAGAGGATAAAATGAAAAAATTAGATATT
The DNA here is from genome assembly GCF_046630445.1 of Rutidosis leptorrhynchoides. NCBI lineage: Eukaryota > Viridiplantae > Streptophyta > Magnoliopsida > Asterales > Asteraceae > Rutidosis > Rutidosis leptorrhynchoides. The sequence goes on from NW_027266728.1 coordinate 26,759, forward strand.
TTTTTATTGAAATATTATTGTAATATAAAAGTTATATTTTAAAACTGGATGTATTAAATATACAAAAATTTTTTTGATAAAATATTAAATATACATGATACATCATAAAAATATTATATCAGTTATCTCTTTTATTTTTGAGTTTTTTTATAGAACGCAATATTGCATTCTATTAACTTTAAAAAAAATCAAAAATTGCACTCTATTATATAAATATATTTTTAACTTATATTAATATGATTCGTTTTTTCCTATGCTTACACTCAGGCTAAATAAAATAGAGGATAATACTATTTTTTTTCTTATTTTTAATTAGATTATATTTTTTTTATTTTCAAATATAAAATCAAGAGTGTATAAAATAATTAATTATAAATGCATAATATATACTTTATATTAGAAAAATTAAAAGTATTTTATTTTATTTTATTTATATTCATGAATTATTCAATTGCATTTTAAAATATTATTTGTACAGAAAAACAGTCAATCATACGGAAAAAAAATAATATTTTGATACTTAAGTTCATATTATAACTGAAAAATAAGTTAAGTTGATTCCAAATAATATGATAATATAAAATAATGAGAAAAAAATAATTATTTAATGTCATGAATCTGCTAAGTTAACTAAAAGAAAACTGTATTAGTTAGGGATAGAATACATGTAGAAATTTTAATTAAAATTTATAGCTAATGAAAAATATTCAATGCTTGAGTGCACACTAAATAGAGAAACCCATTTTCAAAACTATATTCGAAAGTCCTTATTGAAGGGTGTATTTCGACCTGATTTGACAGATTAGTGCAGGTGTGCTAATAGGGGCAAGTTAACATAGCATAAAAACACAATGCAGAAAGTAAATAACACAAAGTTTTCCCTACTCTGCGGGGCCTAGCCCAGAGGTAAACGACATTCCACTATACTTGCAACAATAGGACAGTAAACGGGTTACAATTCGTTCGTCTATAACCTACTTCCTATTTCACTAACTGTACTCTCCGTTCTATCTATTACAGTTGCCACACCAAAACGGGTGTGGACTCTTCGTTCAAAATAGAGATTGTTTCCCTTTAGAACCCTTATCCTGATATACTTTCCTTTTGTTGAGGATTTAAATAAGATTCCTTCTCTCAATAGGAAATCCACATCAAATCTGATCTTCAAGCATATCAAATCAGATCCTTGTTCAAATCAAATCAGATCATAGTGATAATAGGAAATCCATATCAAATCAAATCGAATCCATGATCATATCAAACTGAATCGTGATCAAATCGGATCAAAACGGAATCATAGAAGGATTCTTCATTTATACTAGTTTCCACACGAGACTTGTGCTGCAAGAAGGAAATAAATCTTCTGTATAATGGTTTTGACGAAAATAGCCAACTTACACAAACTGCTGCAGACCTATGTTAACAAAACAGCGAGCACAGGTTAGTTACACAGGCAGTTTGCAGCAACACTTATGTTAAATACATAGGTTCAAAAGTCTGTATTTTTCAGAATCTAGTTCTGAGGTGCTGAAGGCCGAATAGCGAGGACAGTATCCGACTTGTGGCTCAAATTGACAGATATTGATAAATAAGAGGGAAAATAACAAAATACATGATGTTTTTGTATTTTGAGATGGAGGGGTATTAAACAACGAGTTATCTTAACTTTCATTGATGATTTAACTTCGTATATGGTTTATCAATGGCAGTGGAATCTAAGAATCAGAGTATTGCATGATACAACAAACAACTCAAATACATATCAAATGGAAGAGACCAGTTGTTGTGATTGTAGAGTGGGCATCGAATTTCCTGCTAAGAAGGATTTGACGATTGTAAGAGCTTGTTTGGGCCTATGTAGAGGAACTTCGTGCCCTGCTCCCCTAACTGTCACAAATGTCAATCCGTCGTACTCTTCTGTCCATCCTCCAACCTGCAACACAAAATTGTATCGTCTCTCATTTATATCGAAATGAATAATCATATATTATTTATCTTATAACTGAATTTAAAGCTGGCCCTTGGAGAAAATCTTTTTACCTGTCCATCATCATACCAGGCGTGCCATGGCTTTACAGTAGCAAGCTTTAGAGCATTAATACTGTATCGGGTGGATGTCACTGGAATCACAGCATCTGTATTACCACTGTCAAGACATGAAAAATCATATACTCTATAATCAATTAACCAGTATTATTTTTGTTAACTCCAAAAACAACACAAAATTAGAAAATTAAAGACTAACCTGAAAATCCATATTCGCAGTCCAGCTTGTATAAGCTCGTGATAAATGTCCAGTACAGAACTAGGAGAATCTTTCCAGTTCACGTTTATCGCTTCACTGCAAATAAAAGTAAACAAAGTGTCAAGTTTACCTGATCATAAGATGCATTTAATAGTATTTTTATAGGCGAGTCTTTTGCAAGATATAACTGTCGATACCTGCACGTCTCCCATTTAGACGGAGCGAACTTGGGCGAGACATGGAGTGCCTTTTGAACCTCAGGTTGATTGAAGTAAACAACTGAGTGCTTTTCTGTACAAGGATCATATTCTTGATTGATGTGACCAATCACCTATACATATCAAAAGGGTTTTAATAGCTAATTAGTCTGACTAAAAATCTTTTAAGTATTTCAACAGCTTTTATTGCCAGATGATAGTTCATTATGACGAAAGGAGAAAATTTTTGATGACTACTGAGATGGCAGCGCCTGACTGGTCCATTTTTCATTTGGGATTCCCAATTTGGGACAAATAACATAAGTGAAATTAGGAAAAAAGGCCAAAAACTTGAAGTCAGTTGATGAAATGCTACTCACACGCATTCTCTTTTCCAGTAGTCTTGACTGGCTCTGGCTGGAAGCTGTGCAACTAGGAGTGAAGATGCTATAGGGATCAATATTTCCAAGCTCTGTACTAGCAATATCCAAAAGCTCATCACAAGACTGTGATGGGTGGATAAATGGCTCAGAACCGCATACAAGCTTTAGTTTATCGTATGTCTGATCAGAAATCAGTCCAGATGACCACATAAACTGGAAAAGCCCTAAGTGATCATGAGAATCATCAGTTAGAGCATTCCCAACCTGCATTATACAAAAAACAGAAAAAATTTCATTAGCTCAGATGATACATGTCTCCAGTAACAACTGATCTGCTAGTCTAGGGCAAAAGATTATACCATATAACCCTTGAGATTAATTGAATTTTTCCCAGTTTTTTGATTGTGTCTAACAATGGCTTGGCTTAGCTGAGGAACATAGTGTCCTGGAACATGGATTAAGCCATAAAACAAGGATTTAAGTAAACAACGCACAAGAAATTTAAGACATCAGCTCTATAACAATGGAGTGAGTTATTTAAAACAGAGATTTTTCGCAAACATGTTTAAAAGCAAACCTGCATAGCTCTCTCCTGAGATGTAGAAGTCTCGTCCTTTAAACTGAGGAAAGCGCTCAATCCAGTTCAGTAAAAATGCAAGTGAATCCTCAGCTGCAAAATCACAGGATATGATAAGGTAAAAATGCAATGGCAACAGAGAGGAATGGTTTTTAATCTGAAAATTGACCAAATTAAGGACTAGTACCTGTCCTTTTATCACCATGTTCAGCAAATCAGATGAAGTATTTGTATAGGAAAACCCAACTCCGGCAGGTGAATCGACAAATAGAATGTTGGCAACTGCAAAAAGTAGTTTTAAGTTATATTGCATTTAGTAATAATTTGTTAAACTACAACAATTAAGCAGACTGATTCGTCTGAGCAATAAGTGAGTTCATTCAAATTTTGATTCCTACTAACCTTGATTCCAAGAGTAAGGGTTCTGAAAGAGGGTCTTCCCATCTGGCATAATGTGGAAAGGACCTATTTCCTCGGCCTCGCCATAAGCAATGGATGAACATCCAGGCCCTACACAACAATCATCAATTAACAATTACCAAATCAGACAATAGTAGTTCTATCCAATCAAATAGCATAAGTCAAAGCAATAGAACAGGGGTGAAATATGAAAAAGTCGTTGACTTTGAGTTGACGTACCTCCATTAAGCCAGAGAAGAATGGGTTTAGAATCAGAGTCTTTAAAAGACTCAAAGAACCAGTAAAAGAGAGCCCTCCCTGATTCTTCATTGACAGTGATATACCCAGAATAGTGAGGGAAGCTGACATTGAAGGTCTGACCAGGAAGTTTAGTGACCCTATCGAGCTCTTGCTGCGTTTTAGCAGAAGCAGCTGCCATGTAGTAGAGGGTAATGAGAAGACAAAGGAAGACGTATCCCCCCCATCTGGGTTTCTCCATTTTTTGAAAGAAACTTAACATAGAGGGGATTATTGGTTTTTTTTAATACACACAACACAAGAATAAAGAGAGTGAATGGTTGGTTGGTTGGTTGGTTTAGTGATGAGGAAGGGAATACTTGCCCTTTAAATAAGGACAAAAAGGCTTTAAAGCAATTAAATAAATAATGTTGGCTTTTCCATTATGTTTTGAGAAAACGTAATGTAATCCAGATTGTTTCCTTACATTTTGTCGATAATTACATCTTTTAACACCTACTATAGATAGCTAAACTGGAAAAAAACTTGTAGCACTAAGAATTAACAATAAATTAAAAATAAAAATAAATATATTATATTATATATTTTATTTTATTTTATTTTATTGATATACTATTTTACGAAATCAAACAGACTTTAAAAAAAAAAATTAAAATTAAAATATCACATATCTATTTCTAGTTTGTTCATTGGTTCTTAGCTTACGCAAGACCAAGTTTTTGTCATATATAATTGCATTGCATAAAATTTAATATAGTAATTTATATTTCCTATTCTTAGCAACTAGCACGTCTCAGGATATAATAATCAAATAATTCAATATTGTCACGCCGATAAACTGGATCATGAATTCATGATGTTTGCTTCATAAAAACTAAAAAAATATATTATATGGTCATAGATAAATTTTTTATCAGTGAATACACATGCTAATTTTAATGAGGTATAAATTTGCTACTTCTTCTCTTAAAATATATATATGACATTTTTATTTTTATTTCACGGAGACAGTACCTAACATTAATACATTACTAAACAAAGTCACTCACCGCGATTAATGAGTTCCAAATGTACAAAAGGAGTCCAAAACTTGGTGGCACTTGACAGCACTCAGGGTTGCTTCAAAGCAAGTTTCTTTCATTTGGGCCATTGAGTACATACTTCTGAGTTGTCCCTTGTTATCCACACCACATGATTTCTATGGGCATACATATTCTATTTGTCGATATATTCCATGGAGTTTGGCACTCAGCCTTCATTTAGACGTTACTATTCAATCATCACATACAGATGGAATTCATCGAAATAGTGGAATTTGTTGAGAAATAGCATTATCATAGATAGATACATCATCCTAATGATAATCAAACATTACAGGGACATTAAAATGAGTCTACTTTTGCCTTGCAACTTAACTTAATTGTAACTATTCCCATCTCGAATCATATCCTGAGGTACGCTTCACTTTCCATGTCTCCTTGCTGCAATTAAACCATATATAAGTTTCATACTTGTTGTAAAATGTTACATTGGAGTAATCAAAATAACAAACAAATTCAGACTCCTAAGAAAAAACTCTACAAACTGATTTCTTGAAAACATGAGGCACATTCCACCATTACCAAGTACTTGTATATGTACATTACTTAAAAGACAATGTTAGGATATTTTTCTGATAGGGGATTAAGGGCAGCCAAATAACTATCACATCTGTTCCTCCTTAATTAGACGCTGCAAAATTTTAATTTAACAATGCTATAGCTAAATTTATAACTTTAACAATGTTGTTGCTAAGAAAGACATACTCTAGGGGATGTTTTTTCATGAGGAGGCTCGGAAATTATTTCTTTATGTCGTAGATTGGTTCTGCAGTATAAATAGTGGGGAAGAAATTACCACATTGCATAGAAAAGCAAAAGAAGAGCAATTGAAAAAATTCTTCGAATTTACACTGATTAAACAAAACATTGAACAGCGACACTACCTTTGATTATAGGATCTTTTGGCTATCGCTGAAGTACTGATTTGGATGATTAATCCCAGCATCATAAGATGCACTATGAATAGCTTCAAAGTTAAGGTGCATGCCAACTGTGTATAATAACAATAATGTTAGCGAGAAAAAACTATATTTTGATCCATGATAAGAGCACCTGGAAGCATTTTACAGCAGACATCTTGGAGTACCTGATAATGTCTGTTTTTCACTTTTTCCATTACATCCTCCATTGCACGACTACCTACACCATTCTACTAGATAACAGAGCACCTATTTATCAAAAAAAGATAGCAAGCCACATTACTCATAACATAAAAAGCAGCACAATGCAAAGTTCTATGTTATTTGTGAGCAAAGAAAATTACAATCCTTTAAAAATACGTTTACTTAAGCTCTCTTCGCTGCTACCACTAAATTAGTATCTAAAGCAATAATAATACATGCAAGGTACAATTACAACGTCACATCATACCATAGTTACTTTTATTTGACAGCTTATCTCATAGAGCAGTTACTTAGCCTTTAGTTTCATAATAAACTAGACTTCCCAAAACCAAATGATAATTGTCGACTAAGCAAATTTCCTATCTTGCTCTTTTTTCTTCAATATATACATATACGTAATATATATATATATATATATATATTTAAGTGTTGATAGGGACATCCATGATGACACCAGGAGTGGATGAGATGATCTTTTGACAAGAGTAAGGTGTATAATCCTGCAATACATACATTATACAATACACAATTTCAATAGCAATAGCAATAGCAATATTTTGTTCACAACTTTTATTTTTATGATTTGTTTAGTTGAAGGTAGTTTCTAAATCTTCAACGCTTGATTAATTCAACCTCTTATCGTTCTCTCCCTTCTTTTCCATAGTTATGTCGTATGCCATATGCATATTCTTTGTCAAACCTCTCTGCACCAACCTGTGCCAATTAAGACCTTAACAGTAAGTCAAAATTTTTATGTTCAAGACATAAATCAGCAAATCATTAAAATGCATCGTATCTGGATACACGTAGATAATTTTATTTAACAATTATCAAATCTACCAGTACATAATTTCATATGCCATTAAGCTGAAATAACAGTTGTCCTATCCTTTGGGATTGCACATAAATGTAAAAGTATTTCCACAAACCTTCTGGGAGAATTCAGCCTCAAAATGCCAAGGCATCTTCCAGATTTAATCCAACCACCATAAGCACAGGAAAGAGGTAGCGATAAATATTTTTATCAGCCAATGGAAGAAAGATTTTCGAGATAAAGTGCATAAAACAATTAACATGCCACTATGCATTAAGACCCCTAGCAATTGTCACTGGTTGTGAATTATATAAAGCAAACTTGGCTGAATGAAGAGAGTGAAATAGAACCTTGATAAAGAGACCTAACTGCATCCTTCCTCCATGCTTCAAATGATGATCCTCTTTTAACTGAAAGAAAATGAAGTACAGTTCAGAAGTCTACAATATAAAGCAGCATCGAGAGGCAAGTCATAAGAGACAGAAAATTATTTATTCTTACCTTATCAAATAGATGGCGCATACACAGTGGAAATGAATTTTTAGCCACTTGATCAATATCTTTAAGTGATATCTCACCAGCTTCACTTGGCTGTGAGAACAACAACTATGATTTAAACAAACACATAGAAAAGCCATCAGGTAGGGAATGGAGTGTTCTTAATAATATAATACCTGTGAATAGTCAGGACCAAGATAGCTTGAACAAAGTGCTACAACAATCTAAAACATGGAAAAGGAGTTGGGAAAAATTTAAACACATTCAAACATTTACAGTTCATGGTTCAAAACTTACTGGAGCTAGTCGATCCTTTTCTTGTTCTCTTATAGTAGATGTCCATTTTCTGAAAGCAAAACTGTTGACTTGATGAACAATGCAAGTATCCTATGTTTTTATATCATTAATCAAAATAGTCGACGCTAACCTGTTTGTTAGAACAAGTGCCTTCGATAGATGACTACGAAATTGCGTGATAATGAGTGAAACCACCTAGAAAGATATAAAAATGACCAGAATAAGAAAAGAAAGATGAAGGCGATAAGCATCAACCTACATTCATGCAATGCTTCAGAGCTTAGAATAAGGGATGGAAGAAAACCAGTGGCATGTATACTCTATTTACCTGATTCTTAGCAACATAGGCATGTCCCTTATGAATAGAAACCTTACAATCAGCTACAAGTTCTGGAACTTCTTCAAATAGCACCTTTAATAGAAACATAGTTGTTAGTACAGATAAAATATGCATCCATAAATGTAAGATGAGCTTCTTCCACATTGCACATGCCCAAACTTTGCTTAGTTATGGTTATAACCAATCCTTCAATATTAGTTTAGAGTTTAGTTTCTAATTGTATGAATACGGCTCCTCCTTACATAGCATACCTTTTCCATTGATTCCCAGACACTCATGACATATTAAATAGATGAAGCATAGAAAGCTATCTCAAACTAGCAAATCTTGTAAAATATGGTGTCAGCTGCAGAAGGAAAAAAAGAAAGAAATGAATCAGTAAACACATCAATAGACAAAATAGTTTGTAAAAAAAAGGGTTTTCCCACTTCTAATACAAAGTTTGCTGTGATCATTCAGCATAAATAAGACAAGTATACAAATACATAAATGATACTACCTCTGTATTTGAATAGTTGACACTTTTAGACTTTTTATGCATACCAATATTATTAACTCCAATATATAATATATCCTTACTTTACAATTTTATCCTTTCACTTTCCTAATTAAATAATTAATTGTATGTGGGTGTATAGTTAGTGGAGGGGCAAAAGTAGAAAAAATACTTTGATATTTTTAAAATATCAACTATTTAAAGACAAAAAAAAATCACCAAAAACGTCATCTATTTGTATACGGAGGGAGTAGATAAAACTAAAAGATAATTTGCAATTACCAGTCGTTAATTTCGGATTGATGGAATGTGCAACTTGACGCAATTTTTCCTTTATATTCTGAAGACAGAAGATTAAATCAGCCATGAAAATATATGCAACAAAGCAGGTTTGTTTCATGAAGATTAGATGGTCGGAATTTTTTGTGATTTAGTATGTACAAGTTAGATAAACATAAGATCACCTCAAATTCTGCGATGGTGACTGGCTTGTAAGGAAGATTGAACTCTTCCATTATGGCTGTCTGCACAAACTAGCAAGAAAAAGTGTATAAGTTAGATAGAGTCCATGTGCCGATAGCAAAACCAAAATACCATAAATAGTGAAGAAATCATACCTGGGCTTCAGAGCTTTCAAGCTTCAAACGGTATTTAAAGAGTGCAGTCTCCACGGTAAGAAACCATTTCCTCAAGTCCTCCCTAACAACACAAACAGAAGACAAAACCAAGAAGAACGAGATTCAAAATGAAGATTTAATGTATTGAGAAAAGTAATTCCATAGAAAAAAATGTAGTCGGCCTTACGTCCTGCAATAAACTAGGCGCAGAACAAAGTGAGAAATAACATCCTTGTTGAAAACCTCGGAACCCTGCAGACTCCTCATATTATCTTTCCACTACTGAGCTACCTACAATATACAGAAATGTGTAATTTAACTAACATTTTCCAGTACCAAAATACGAAACCTTGATAACATATAAGTTTCTTTTTTTTACCAATTTTTCCATTTCATCATGCTTCTTCCCACGGGACAATCCATCAGAGATCCCTTTAAGAACTGCATAAATCAAAATTCAATTTTATGCTAAATGAAAGTCAGAAATCAACACAATACATAAATGTTAAACATCGACAACAATCCAAGTTTAATCCCGAATAACTCCAACTATTAGCTTCATTTTCTTTCAAGTTATGTGTGGTTTTAAATAATAGCGCCTTTATACCAAAACTTATACTATAAATCGGGAAATTTGAACTGAAAAAATAAAATAAAATTGACGTACCGCGGAGGCGATCGATGGCGAAGAGTTCAAATTCTTCGAGTTTGACTTCGAGAGGCGGAGCGGAGCGGGAGAGGGGGAGCGAGACGGAGGTTGAGACTACGTCCGTCGTCATATAGTGATAATCTCTTCCGAGATCGACCTACTTTCAATTTCCCCCCTGAAAATTGAAATTGAAGTAAATTTCGAAGACTAAATTACGGAATATATTTATTGAATTGAACCCTATACTAAAAACTGAGATTTTTCAGTTCCTTTTCCAACCCCCATTTATTTTCTTCTTTACTACCTAATAATAGCCAAATAAATGGCAGGAAATCATTATGGTGCAGTGCAGTGGAGTATTTTCTCACCAAATAACTTTTGCCATGTCATATCCGATTCAGTTGAATATCAAAAGTTATGTTTAAACCCAAACCTTTCCCACTTCCACCCCTGGTCCTGTCCGTAAAAAATTGATTGATTAAGCTACTTACAAGATTCGAAACGATTAAAAAATTAGTATAATTATAGTACTACAGTAATAAATACTGTAGAATCATAAATAAATTATTAAATTAAATTAAATATCTTAACGAGATTTTCCAATTTTAAAATATATTCCGATTGCAAATTTTATTGTCAAATCAACATCCAACACATGCGTTTAATTTAGGAATCAAGTTTAAATTTAATTAGGAATCAAGTTACAATTTTAAGTCAACACGGAGTATTATTTTTTTTCCTCTTTTAATTAGAAAATCAAAACACAATCAATAATGATTCCTAATAAAATTCTACCAATTACTTATTTCTAATCATATATCAATTACTTATTTCTAATCATATGAGATTCCTATTGTCTTTTCTCTTTGCTTTACGAGTATAAATATAGCTATATGCACAATAAAATTCATACCCGTACGAACAAAAATTTCTCTTATGATTTTCTTTTATTAAGGTAGTTTTATTTTATTTCAAAAAGAAGTTTCAATAAAGGTTTTTTTTTCTCATCAATACAACTACTAACTAATTAATTAGGAATTAATTAGTTAGTAGGAGTTTTATTTTGTTTTTATTGTGATCGATGAGTTTTTTTTTATTAGTAGAAGTTTTGTTTTATTTTTATAGTGATCGATTTTTTTCCCAACCATAATAACATTCTATTATTGTGTAATCAACGAAATTATATTGAAATAATTATCTTTTCCATCTTTTGATTATAGATCGTTTTATTGTAGGATGGCGTCAAAATATTCTCAAATCGATGATCATTGTTCGGGACGTATTGATTGGAAGATTAAGGCTTGCGTCTTAAATCTTCGGATTGTACCAAGTTTATATAACTGTATAGCAGATGGAAGTATAGAGATGATTTTGCTTGATGAATTTTTTTTTTTATCCTTAGAATATTTATGATGGAGAATTTTTAGAAGTTTTGTTTTTTAATGTATCTAACAAATGTGTCTTTTCTATATTTTATTGTGTGTGTAGTATGACCGCATTCAAAAAACAATTAAAATTGATCTTCTTGCAAAATATAGACAACAAATAAATGAAAGAGAAGTATATAGCTTCCAAAATCTAAATATAGCCAAAAGTAATTATTTTATATATAGATTGATTTTACATTTTTTCTACGATTTTACTTACTGATTTTGTGGTGTATTGTAGACTTAATGATATAGGCTCCTACACACAAATTATAACCCAACTATCGAGACCAGTTTTGATGTCGGATGAAATCCTCCTTACGAAAAGAATCACAATTAAAGAACTAACTATATCTTAAGAGATAATGATAATTTCATAGTCTTAAATAGTAGTTCTTTATTTGGAGACGCACATTGTTCATTACGACTCAAGGCCCAAAACACAATTTCAAATTGCATCCATATAGTACATATATAATTCTGAGAAATTTTGTTTTATTTTTTGTTTTCTTATGTTCTAAAAGCAAATTCATGCAAAACGATCCGTTTCGTTGCATAATACAAAACCACTTTTTTCTTTGGGTTAGTTTTCCCTGATCAAAAAAATATTCAGTCTTAGGTCAAGGAATTTTTTTATAGTCAAATTTTGACAAGTTTGATTTCTCACTTTTATATAATTTTATTGCAGATGGGATTTTTTACAATACTTGCATAAATAATCGAAGTCGAGTCCATCAAGAACGATATTATTAAGGATGTACCACGTGCAATAAAAAGGTTGAAAAGAATGGGCCAAAGTGGTGGTGTCAAAAGTGTCAAGACCTGGTGACCGTTGAGCCAAAATAAGATATCGAAAATCCATATTCGTAATTTATATTTGTCCCGAAATAATTGAATCCAAAGTAGTATTATGAATGATGGTCATAACTATAGTGGGTTTAAGATGTTGATCCGTGATGAGGAAGGAGTCGTGACGGGAAAGACAGTGAATGTGGTATTCGGAAAAGTATTCAGAAATTTGAGATGACCCGTGATCATTTAGATAGGTTTTTTTAGGCCTTTTCATTTTTAAATTTGGATAGATTTTATGCTAATTTGGATAGTTTTACTTAAACCTTCGTTTTCGTATTTATATTTTGATGATTATCGAACTTCTAAAATATAAGTTATCGTATGATGATTATATATAACATCCATTTAAATAGTTTTAAAAGGGAAATATACCTCGTCCAACGGACGGGCCCCTGACTAGTATAGACAATAGCAAGATTTTTAATTTTAAATTTGTTCCAATTGCAAATTTAATTGCAAATCTTATTATCAAATCAACAGCCGACATATGTTATTTATTAACGAATAGTAATTTGACACATATATTTTAGAACTTTGAGTTTAATTAGGTTCCGTTTTACAATTTTAAGCTAATGGTATTCTTTTTGCTATTCTAATTAGGAAATCAAAATACAATAATAACATAATGATTCCTAATAAAATTTTATCAATTATTTTTTTCATAATATAATTTTATTCCTAATCAATTTTCTATTTAGTATTTAAAAAATATTCTTGATAAAATTTATATATTCTTTTTTTCTATTCTAATTAAATGGGATGCATCTTTTTTTTTCCTATTCAAACAGACATATTATTAAAATAATTATTTCTAATTAATTATAATATATATTATTTTTTTAATTTTTTTCATTAAACTATTATTCCTCGTAAAAACCATTTTTTTTTTCAATTCTTAATTAAAACAGACATATATTATTTTCAAACAATAAGAACAATTAAATGATTAGATGCAATTGTAAATTTTATTATGAAATGAAAACTTAATATATAACTTTTACTTTTTATTATGTTTACTACTTTTGAAAATAAAATAAAATTTTAATTTAATAGGATTGTAGATTTTGAAATCAATCAAAATAATTATAATTGATATAAAGTTAAAATAATTTTCTTTTAATATAACATTTTACATAGATTTAATAATGTTTAATATAAATAATTATTATATTATTTTTTATATGATATATACTCCTCCGTATAGAAATAGATGATATTTTTTGTGTTCTTTTTTGTCTTTAAATAGTTGACGTTTGAGAATATCAATTCGTTTTTTACATTTTTACCCCTCCACTAACTCTATACCACATATAATTAATAATTTAATAGAAAAAAAAAATGTTAGAATTGTAAAGTAAGAATAATTTTTGTATTGGAGTTAATGATATTAATATGCGTAAAAAGTTCAAATCTGTCAACTATTCAAATAGAGAGGTAGTACTTAATAATTTAAGTACTACCTCTCTATTTGAATAGTTGACAGATTTGAACTTTTTACGCATATTAATATCATTAACTCCAATACAAAAATTATTCTTACTGAATTGGACATTGAAAGAAGTAGAAAACGAATTGATAAAAAGCTTAAATTATTAATTTTAAACGAAATTTTCCGTCCAACAGGCGGCCCACCGACTTGTATGTATAAAAAGCTTCGAAGTCTCCAACTGAATTGGACATTGAAAGAAGTGATGAAAATTGGAGAGATTATGCCTTGATAGATCTCTAAATTTTTGTTAGGTTAACCTCTAGATCCCTTAACTTCATTTACTAACCACCGGATCCTTGAATTTGTTAACATCAAATCTCTGTTAAAAATGATGATGTGGCTGATGACATGAAAAAAACTACTAAACGATGGGGTACTTTTATCCACGTAGATGTCCCGTCAATAAATTTGAACCGATTAGATTACTAACCGATTAAATCTAAACCCAACCGATTTTAATTAAACCAGTTCAAATTAAACCAGTTCAAATTAAATCTCTCCCCTCCTTGTTCATGTTGCCCGGATTCCGGCCACCGCCCGCCGCCATCCGACCCTTGATTGTAGCGTCTTCATACATTTTTAAACATGGTTAATTGCAATGATCTTGTCTTTCAATTATGCTAACCAAAATTTTCATATGGATGAAATCACAAAACATAATAATACGACCTACTCAATTCATATGGATGAAATCATATCTGATCATTTTATCAGAAAATCATACACATGGAGTTGAAATCAAATGTTCATCTTGATGAAATCAACTAAAAGGCAGTATATTGAAAAGGGAAAATTAATTACAAATGAAGTAAAACCCACATCATGTGAGACGAAAATATTAAAACTTTAAATTGAGAAAGAAGACCTCTTTTACCAACATCATTGTCTTTGCGCTTGAGTATCTTCTAGACATCTTTCTTCACTAAGAAATTAAAAATCCCACTACTCGTATTCAACATTTCCAGCTAAATTGGGTTTCGCTCAAATTGAAAACAAAGAAAATCAGAGAATGGGTAAAAGGATACAGTACATGACGCCATACATCTTGTTGATTGTTGTTGTCTTAATTAATTTCCTATCTCCTCAGCGATTAGGAGTTCCAGATTGAAGTCGAACAGAGCGACTTTCTCTATCACCTCGGCAAGCCACGGTGGCGCGAATGGGAACGAAATTGCGGCGAGGAGGGAGAGGTTCTTGAGGGTAGAGATGGAAAAAGTTTGATTAGGGTTTGGATTTGGGGGAATGTCAGTAGTGGGGTTTGGAATTTAGTCTGGGATTATTTAGAGATGGGTGCGTGTGGGATGATCGATTTTGAAGAGGCCATGAATGCATTATCAGGCAGTATTTTTGTTATCGTGGAATGGGTCCCACAATTTTTAGTTTGAACCAGTTTAATTAAAATCATTTGTTATCTAATCGATTCAAATTTATTGATCGGACATCTATGTGGATAAAAGACCCAACGTTTAGTAATTTTTTGCCATGTATTCAGCCTCATCATTATTTTTAACGGAGACTTGACATCAAGGAACTGATGGTTTATTTAACCAAAGTTTGAGATTTACGAGGACATAATCCCAAAATTAGAAGATTCATTCAAAATTGAGTTTTTCTTTTTTAAGAAAAATAAAATAAAAAAGAATAGAAGAGAAAGGGGCAGTGGAGTGGTCCTTTTCCTTGCTAACTTCATTATCATCGAATACTAATCAACTTCTGATTACTCCTTTCCTTTGGAGTACTAGTACTACTAATCAATCAGTGTTTTGGGTTATGTGTATAGTCATTAGCTACTTTTTCGGATATTGTGGGTCCGTCCGTGTGAATAAGGCCTTTTTTTTTTCCTCAAGGAAATTGAATTTGGTGATTGTCTTTATGCCAAAGTTCATACCTTTAAGTAAAGATTTCTAGGGTTCCAGTCGCATTGGGTTGAACGATTTCTGGATTAGGCACGGTTTATAAACTCTCGAAGGCAGTCTTTTTTGCAGAGAAGAAAAGATGAACTCGAAAACTGTCAGCAGCAGTTAAACTTCAATCCATCCAGGTAAACTTTTAGTTCATTTAGCAGAGAATGGGCATTCATTTGAGGTTGAATGCAATGACACAACCTTAGTTGAGTCAGTCATGCAGCATTTAGAGCCCGTTTCCGGCATTAAATTCAGTGATCAGCTTGTTTTTCTATGGGTTTGCGACTGGAGCCTAGAAATTCACTTTCCGCATACAAGCTTCCATCCACAACTTGTGATGGAGAACTATTCATATTTAACAAAGCCAGGTTGCAAAATAATTCTCTGCCTGAGAAAATTGATATCGTCCAAGTGCCAGACCCACCACCACCATCGACCTCTGATCCCAATCCTCTGGTTGATCGCCTGGATCCAGCTTTAAAGGCTTTGAGTTCCTACGAGACACAATTTTGACACCATTATCAATGGGGAATGCTATTTACAGTCTAACACTATTGAAGTATGAAACTTGTAAAAGGCTCTGGCGACAACAAAAAGTGCAACGGAGGGCTTTGGAGGTTGCAACGAAAAATTTCGACCAATATTATAAAGCTATTCACCAGAACTACGCTGAATTCATGAAGCACTATGCATTTCAGCATAGGCTTCATTCTGATCTTCTATCGAATTTCGGCAAGGAATTGGAGAAATTGAGGGCCATAAAGCTTCATCCTTGTTTGCAGACAAGTACACGCAAGTGCTTATTGGATCTTGTGAAGGAAGAGAGTTTGCGGATGGTGGCTGAGAATTGTGGCAGTTCTCAAAGGCAGTTTGAGAATAAAGTTTCTCAGTTCAGAGAAACGTTTTCCCAAGTGAACACACGAGGTTGAAGAATTGTTTGCTAGTAAGGCTTCCTCGCCTCTCAGGAATCTAGAATCAGTGATGGAGGAGCACGTGCATTACATCCATGAACAAAGGAGTATAATGCAGTCTTTCAGGTTCGTTCCAAACTATCTCTGCTACTAATTTTCTTATCTTTTATAGTTCTTTGAACTCTGTTTGATTTAGGTTAGTCATGTCTGTTGTTTTGTTGCGAAATTCTCCTTTATTGGCCGTGCTTTGTCAAAGTTGAGTTATTCCATGGCTTTGTCTTCTCTCACAAGGAGAAAAAGTGAACGGGTGCATTTGTCTTTATTTGTACAGTCTTCTTTGTTTTGTACCTCAAGAGAGCATGATTTGGCTGATAATGTCTTTTATTCACTATGGTGCTAATACTGACCCGGAGTTTAGTTGTTACAAAGAAATTATCTGCCCTTAGGCATTCTATGTAAATGTATTGTTTTCTCTTTTGTTTACTGAGTAGTTTCTGAATGTTAGTTGCAACACCTTGTTTCAACTACTCATTCTCCGAGTCCATTTTGTGATGAAGTCTTCTGTATTATGCAGAAAGATGTAGACACAATTAAGAAGCTTGTGGATGATTGCGTGTCCTGTACGCCATCCTCGTCACTCTGTCCCCATGATGCAGTTTCGGCCCTTGGTCCCATGTATGATGTCCACGACAAGAATTATCTTCCAAGGATGCAGGCTTGTGATAGTCTAATTTCTAAGCTGCTAGATTTATGCAAAGAGAAGAAGAATGACATGATCATCTTTACACACAACTATGTAAAGAAAGTTGTAATCGTTACTTACCTCGTCAAAGATGTTAAGATGCAGTTCCCTGTTTTTAGAGAGGCAATGGTCCATCAAGATGAATTGTTTGCCGACCTGAAGTTGGTCCGGGGAATCGGTCCGGCTTATAGATCTTGCCTTGCAGAAGTGGTGAGAAGAAAAGCATCCATGAAAATTTATATGGCCATGGCAGGAAAGTTAGATGAAAAGATTGCTACAAAGAGAAACATGGAGGTCAGAAGAAGAAAGGAATTTCTAAAATCACATAGTCCATGTATTCCTAAGGATTTATTAGGTTCCATGGGACTAAATGATACTCCTAGTCAGTGTGATGTCAATATATCTCCCTTTGATACTAATTTGCTTGACATGAATATTTCCGACCTGAATCACTATGCTCCTGAGCATTTGGCCAGTTTTTCCTTTCTTAAGGATTCTACTACATCCAGTAGTTCTTATTCGGCTGTAGAAAATATTGAGAAAGATAACTCTGAAGAGCTCCTTGAGGTAAGTGAGATTGCTAGCACTATCACCAGCAAAATAGAAATTGAGAATGCCAAGTTGAAAGCTGAACTTGCTTCTGCTATAGCGGTTATCTGTGCCTTGTGCCCTGAAGTTGAATATGAAATGCTGGATGATAGTAAAATAGATTGTTTGTTGAAGAATTCTGCTGAGAAGACTGCCGAAACCTTGCATCTGAAAGATGAGTATGCAAGTCATCTTCAGTGTATGCTAAAGGCAAAACACGAGCAATGCATGTCGTATGAGAGTCGCATAAAAGAATTGGAACAAAGACTATCATCAGATCAAAATTTTAAAGAAGAGAAGCTTTCAGACAGCAAGGATGAACTTAAAGATGGCGATGACATTCCAGCTTCTGAGGAGGGAAATGTGGCTTGCACCTCTATCACTGAGGCAATGGATGGGATATCATGCGTTTCAAATTCGTTGGATGGGGTTGATGAAAACTTGATGGATTCCTCAGGGATGCTAAATCCTCAAAAGATGGATTAAACCATGTTTGAGTCACAACATGAAGAAATACAAGTTTACAATGAAGAAGCAAATGATAGGATGACTGGACAGTTGACTAACAGTTCCACTGTGAGCATGCCTGAGCCTTTAAATATTGTCTCATCTTGTGAGGCAGTGGTCGAGTCTCCTTTTGATTCTAATAAAGCCAGCGATGGTCTTTTGTTGGAGATACGAAACGCAATTGCTGAAAAATGAAATCTTTTGAGTGGTACCAAGACTAGGCTCGAAGAAGCAATGAAGGAGGTTGATACACTGAGAAGCGAGTTGGATATGAGTAGGAAACTCCGTGATGAATCTCAGGTAGAATACATTGACCTTTTTTTCTCTTTAAACTTCATATGTAAAATAAATGTTTGAAAGTTCATTTAATTTTTTTTTTTCCTGACAGCTGAATTTTGCTCAATCGGAGAAGTGTTTGCACGAAGCAAGACGGGAAGCCCAAACCAATCTATGTGCTGCTGATCGTAGGGTCTCGGAGTATAATACACTTCGAGCATCTGCTGTGAAAATGCGTGGCCTTTTTGAAAGACTCCGAACCTGTGTTTATGCTTCTGGTGGGGTTACTGGTTTTGCCGATTCTTTCCGTCTGTTAGCTCAATCATTGGCCAAGTAAGTTATTTACTGGTTAAATTTGCTGCTTATTCTCTTACTATATTTTCTTATATTATAATTAATGAACTGTTTCGCATAAATGATGATGGTTGTTTCTGATTTGTTCAGTTCCACTGATGACTGTTGAAGATGACCGGAAGTGCATTCGAGTCCTTGCAGATAAAGTTTGCTTATTGTGCAAGAACGTGAAGAACTAGTTAGCAAATGCCAAAAGCTAGAAGCTGCAAATGAGCAGATCATGAAAGAACTAGAATATACAAAACTCAACTTGGTTAGAAAAGAATGCCAGAAGAACCCAGATTGTGTAGCTTCTTTTACAGCTGATCAAATTTAAGCTCTTAATGATCTCTTATTCGTACATAACCTTTTGTTTTCTTTATTTACTACTACCTCCGTCTCTAAATACACATGTTTCTTTTTTCTAAATACATATTTTTTTAGAGACGGAGGTAGTAGTTCATAGAAAGTAAATGTGAATATCAATTTGCTTCTTTAATAGTATTTTCTATCAAGTTAAATGAGAATTTCTTTTTCAAGTTTTCATTTCAGGTGGAAACGATCACTAGTTAGTTGCGATTTTGCAATTCGAATTGGATTGGCTCGACGATATTGATCAATATATGTTGATCTCGGTCTAAATTGGTCAGTATCAATGATCGCTCGAATTATTTTCTTTCAAAACCGATAAGTCGATTGTTTTTTAGTTGATTGTTTTATCTAATTTGGATTTGAAAAAATAAAATCTTATAGGTAATAGAAAGATTTTTTTTAATTTGTCTCAATTACAATTTAATTGTAAATTTTATTGTCAAATCAACATCCGACACATGGCGTTTTATTAACGAATAGTAATTTGACACATGTATATAAGAATTTTGAGTTTAATTAGGTTCAAGTTACAATTTTAAATCAATAATATTATTTTTTTCCTTTTCTAATTAAGAAATTTAAATACAATAAAACATAATGGATTCTTAATAAAATTCTACCAATTATTTTTTCTTAATATAATAATTTTATTCCTAATCAATTTCTATCCATTATTTTAAAAAAATCCTAATAAAATTATAATATACCATTTTTTTCCTAATTTTTTTATTTAATGATTTTTCTAATTAAAATCCATTATATTATTTTTTCTATTCCTAATTATAACGGACACATCTTCTTTTTTTCCTATTCAAACAGGCATATTGCTAAAAAAAAATTATTCTTAATCAAATTAAAATATATATTTTTTTCAAACTGTTTTATTAAATTATTATTTCTAATAAAAATCTGCTATATTTTTTTCTATTATTAATTAAAACGGAGATATCTTATTTTTCAAAAAAAATAAATTTTTAATTCTAATAAGATCGTAGATTCTGAAATAAAATCAAAATAATTCTAATTGATTTAAAGTTAAAATAATTTCTTTTTGATATATTTGACATAGATTTAATAATGTTTAATGTAAATAATTATTATATAATTTTTTATAATATATATTTAAATTATTTATTTCTAAAGGTATAGATTTTCCGTCAAACGGACGGGGACACATGCATTTAAGAACTTTGAGTTTAATTAGAACTCAAGTTATAATTTTAAATCAATCACATTATTCTTTTTTTCTTTTCTAATGAGGAAATCAAAATACAATAAAAACATAATGATTCCTAATAAAATTCTACCAATTAATTTTTTCTTAATATAATAATTTTATTCCTAATCAATTTCATCTATTATTTAAGAAAATATTTCTAATAAAATTCATATATTATTTTTTTTATTCCTAATTAAAACGAGTACATCTACCATTTTCCTATTCAAACGGACATATTATGAAAAAAAATCATTCTTAATTAAATTATAATATATATTATTTTTTCTTAAATTATTATTCCTCATAAAAACTCGTTATATATATTTTTTATTCTTAATTAAAACGGACACATATTATTTTTCAAACAATAGGATAATTAAATTGATTAGATGAAATTATAAATTTTATTATGAAATCTTGATAAATAACTTTTACTTTTTATTATGTTTATTATTTTTAAAAACAAAATAAAATTAAATTTAATAGGATTGTATATTTTGAAATCAAATCAAAATAATTATAACTGATATAAAGTTAAATTTTTTTATAGATTTAATAATTTTTAATATAAATAATTATTATATAATTTTATATATAATATATATTTAAATTATTAATTTTTAAAAGTATGGAATTTCCGTCCAACGGACTAGTTTCTAACAATAACATGTTGGTCTTATGATTATTAAATTGATTTTAATCTTGCAAATTATGTGATAAATTTTTTTAAAATTATAAATTTTAAAATTATTTGAGTTCAGGGAGCAAAGCTCCCTTGTCCAAAAAGCTGTTGAATAAAAAAATAAAATAAAAATTTCACTTCAGCGTCAGCCTTTACTACAGTATAACGAATACAAGTTGCTAATAATTGAAAATCGCGCGAACAAGCAAAACAATACTGGACAGGATTTACTTCAAAAAAGTACTGGACAGGATTTGATTTCGGTCTAAATAGGTTGGTTTATTTCGGTTTTGGTCCTGTCAATTCGGTTTTATTATAAATAAATAATTACATAGGCAGATTGGAGCTTTCGTGTTTGCAGACATGGGGAGCTCAAAAGCAAAGAAGCCGCCTCCTTCAAAAACCTCTCTAAAACCTAAAAATTTAAAGAAGAAGAAGAAGAAGACCAAATCTGAAAAGCCTAAATCAGTCACAAACAATGTTATCGAGTCGGAGGCACAAGAAGCAATTCCAGTACAAGAGCAAGGGCCGCTCAGCTTCTTCTTACAACACTTTCAGTCGTCTAATCAAATCCGTCTTTCTTCTCTCGAGCTGGAATCTATTGAAGGTGGGTTCTTTACTCCACCCTTTTGTATTTATTTTATGTAGCTAACTCATCGATTAAGTTGAGTAATTGATTGAATTGTACAGAGAAAGGTGTTGTGGAGCTTTGTGATGAAGAATTAAGCCTCGATAAATACCTGAAGAAAGCATTTAGGGATAAATGGAAACATGAGCTCTGTGAAAGTCAGCTTGTGGAAGACGATGTGGGTAGTCCACGTGTACTCATTGTCAGTGCTTCCGCTTTGAGATCGTTAGAGTTGTTCAAGGCTGTGCGCCCACTGACCAAACAGTGTCCTGCCGTCAAGCTCTTCTCTAAGCATATGAAGGTTGAAGAACAGGTTGGTGTACTTTCGTTTTCCATTATCTCATTATTAATTTTCCGATTTTGTCTTATAAATGATTTTGATTGCAAAATAGTTATGTACAAAATAAATAACCTAAGTGCACTGTGCTAGTCTTTTCTATATGAGTTCACATTTTGTTATTGAGGTTTACTCTTTAACATTTGGCCTTTGAGAATTGGTCATAGGAGCTACTCAAGCTGATTCTTCAATGTTTATTAATCCTTTAATGTTTACGTCTGATGCAGGTATCCTTGTTGAAGAACCGAGCTAATATTGCTAGTGGTACACCGAGTAGGTAATCAGATTCTGCTTCGTATTTTATGACTTCTTTAGGATTCGCCAACTGTCTGTTGGAAACTTGACGTGCGCTGCCTGAATGTATGTAATATTGTTTTGGTAGTTTGTCACTTTCTCTTTGCTTATTGCATGATTTGTTCTTTTTCCAGAATAAAAAAGTTGATCGACATTGGAGCATTAAATCTCTCGCGGCTACAAGTTCTGGTGCTCGACCTTCACACTGACGTTAAGGGTTATTTTCTATTCACGCTTCCACAAGTCAGGTTGGTACACAAGCTAACATTATCTCACCAGAATTCTATCTTTTATAGTTTTTGAATGTTATGCAGAAATGCATAGATGTCTTGGCATTGTTTTTAACTTTGGGCTACTGTAAGTATGGCAAGCTTTCTCATTTACATTCGTCATTTTCTATTTGGCAGAGATGAATTCTGGGACTTGTATAAGACATGCTTTCATCAGAGATTAATGCAAGGCGATCTACGAATATGTCTCCATGGTCCAATACCAAGTAGTAATGCTTTCAAGGGTAAAAAGAAAAAACCATAATCTCAGTTATTAATAGTTTTGTCCTGACTATGTACCTTTTTGTTGTAAGCTGCAATGTCAATTGTTTGTGCTTGTTGAGCTCCAATTGCCATTGTTTCTAATCAAATTGTTTTCACTCGGCTTTTGTTTGGTGACGTTGAGTAATGATGCTTTATAACCTTCCCAATTATATAGTGCTGTTTAGCCCAATTATTTAGCTATTAAACTTAATTTTTTTTCCTGTTGGAAATCTGAAAAATTGCAACTCTGTTTTTGACTGCAAAGCCATTCTCGTCGATCGAATGTTAGGAAATGCGTATTTGCCAAAAGTTAGGGCTCTTATGAAGCAAGCGATAGAAGAAACAAGGACATGTCGTCCCAATATACACCCATCTTAAAGACTCGTCTAAATCTTCGCCATCGACAGAAATAAGTGGTACGATGAAAGCAGGGAGAAAGCCACAAGAGTTAAGATTTGGGAAAGAAAATCACATCCTTGCAATCGAAGAAAGAGATTTGCCACACCCAAAAACAAGGCAAAATATTGTACAATTATTGCTATATTCTAAAGGGATAATACTGTCATAACGATTTGTGTTCAACAAAAAGTGATTCGAAAATCTTTATGTCGAAAAAAGAGTTTTGTAACTCCTGTGTCGAAGGAAAACTGATTTGGAAAATCTTGTGTCCGTTTTGCTTATTTTCTTAGCGAGGTGTCGTTTATGTAGCAATAAAAATGGACTTGTTTGTACTGTACATGTCAGATTAATTTTGACACATAATGTCCATATCATTTAATTGGACCGGAAAAACTGAAGTCCACCTAAAACTACATACTAAATCATCGGACCGATCCATTTTCCATCTCCTTACCCAAAAAAAAAAAGAAAAAAGCGTGGAGGCTTGGACCCAGATGGAGAGGTAAAGCTTATTTTTTTTTGGGACCATTTTAGGCTCTGATTCATCAATTTCTGGTAAGTAGCTATACAAATCCTTCGAATTGGATTCTATATATATATATATACACACATAAATGATTATTTGAGCTGTGTTTTTTAATTTCAGGATCTTAATTAAGGGTTTGGATTTCTTTTTAAAAAAATTCGCAGGTGTGCAGTCGACATTGTTCACGTTTATTAACAAAAGTGAGTACACAGAGTGGCCAATCATTTTATCAAACTCGGGAGTAGCGCCGCTCGATAGTCGATACCACCGGATTTTCCCTCCAAAGAGGCGAATCAAAGCCTATAACGCCGCCTTCTAAATGGGCCAGCCGTTTATGGGGACGAACTCTGGGTACGGAGGACGCCGCCACACCACCTGCCACGTTGGCTGAGTGCACCCTCGACGGTTCCGGCGGGCTTGATTTCTTCGACGTCAGCCTCGTCGACGGTATAACCTCCCTATGCTGGTGGTTCCTCAAGGCGGCACCGGACAGAACTGCACAAACACCGTATGCGTGGCTGACCTAAATTGACAAGATCTAGTTGGAGTTAGTATGAGTGGAAAAAATAGGTTTGTAAGACAGAAATAAATGATACTCGAATGGGCGGAAGAGGGATTTGTCAAGGTGTGAATTTTTTGTTTCTTTGAAGATGAATATATAAAACAATTTGATGATTTTTTAAAAAGAAACAGCGAAGGCTTGGAGCCAGAGGGAGAGGTAAAGTTTTTTATTTTTCTTTTGGGTAAGGAGATAGAAAATGGATCGGTCCGATTTAGTTTGTAGTTTCACTTCCGTTTTTTTTCGGTCCAATTAAAGGATATGAACATTATTTGTATAAATTAATCTGACATGTACATACATCAGTACATACAAGTCCATTTTTTATTGACATGTAAGCGACACCTCATAAAAAAATAAGCAAAACGAACACAAGATTTTTCAGACCAGTTTTTTTCGATATAAGAAATTACGAACTTTTTTTCTCTACCCAAAAATTTTCGGATAACTTTTTATTAGACACAAGACTTGATGTGAATGTTATATCTATTCTAAATGTTTTACTCTTTTTCACAAATATTGAAATTATATATATATAGCTACGTACAGTATATGTACAATGGGTTGATAATTCATATATACTAAAATCTGGTTAGATCTACAACCCCATACAACAATCTGCAGAACTACTTGTTTTAACTTTTAAATGTGACTGGCTACAGAGATTTTACACCGTGCATCTTAATAATACAGTATGTGACATCAAACACGCGCGCCAAGCTATTCACTATGGATCTTACACACGTTCATTGGCATCGTCAGGAATTCTTAATCATCTTGTTAATTGCTCATCATAGTCTTGTAAGTCTATACTAACAATATCTCCATCGTCGACACTGATCTCAATAGAGTTCCTATCACGATTTCCTCCATTACCAATGTGAGGTACCTCCAGATTAACGTCTATTAGGAATATCATTTGCTACTCGTGTGTTATTCGAACATAGATATCTTTGGCCATAATATTGTTTGGCCTTTCTGACTGGAATTTGCCATATGTAACTTTCAGATACGAGTAAGGCTAACAATGTTGCAAACCCTATACCAATGAAGAATGCCGCAAAGTTATAGGCAGTGAGAGGACTAGCACCATTTCTCGCACCCGAAGTAGATTGATAATTCGAAGGAATGAGAGAATGACCGAAATACTTGGTCTCAAGAGTATCCATTATGTTTCCGTCAGATATATTTAAGATTGCCCTAGAGAAATGTGGAACTAGTGTAGAATTCAAATGAAAGGCAAATCCAAAACCTCCGGTCCTATAAGTTTGCCCAGCCATCATGAAATGTGAGCTATGTTTAGCTAAAACCACCTTTATGCAAGGGATTTCGTCAAAGATAGCCGCAACGCCTCCATTTTCATTCCCCTTGGACAAAGCATGGCGATACTGCTCACTGGTGCTATATCCCTTTAGCTTGTCAGGGCTGAAGTGTAATTTTTCTATAAGTAAAGATCTGACGAAGGAATCTTGTTGAAACCCAACATTGTAACCTCCTTTCTGAAGTTCATCAATGCTTGTATAGGTGGGCAGTAACTGGTCAACGGTTAGCATTGAAGATAAGCTTGCCGAGTAACATTGCATCAACACAAATGCCAAAAATAACCAAACAACCAGTACAAACTTGGAGCAGTTGTTCATCACATTCTCTCCTGCAGTACATAGGAATTACATGCAAAAATAAAAATTAAGGCACTGTTTTATAATATAATTAGTTTGGGGTCGACAATATTGATTTAGTACTGATATTTAGTTGTACCAAATCATGCTACACAATTCTGAACTTGGCCCTAATTAAGTATAACTATATATGTGATAAATTAATAATTGTTTATTTATCCTTAAATTTTTGGTAATTATATATCACTCCGGTATAACATGAATCAAACTAATTTTTATAAGACAGACTGTGTGGGAGGATGCATACATATATAGTCTATTTCAGTAACTTAATTAGCAATTTCAAACTTTCATTAAACATCAAAAATTAACATTAGTACGTAGTTCTTTATAAGAGTAATATATAAGCCTAAATGAATTTATATAACTCAATTAGAAACTGACCTTGAGTGGAAACAGCGGACGTCATTGGAAGCCAAAAGATCTTCCCAACCCAACGCTTAGGCGATTCATCACAGCCTGTTGTCGTCATTGTAATATTGTGACGCTCAAGGACTACGAGTACGAAACTGATAAATATGGTGACAATTATTATCGCCAACCAAAGGTCCCAACTAAAGGGTTTTACAACGACCCACATGCTTTTACGATGTTTTATCGGTACAAGCATAGTCACTCCTGACTCCGTGTACGGTAATGTGAAATCAACGAATGATGTCCGGTTGAATATAATTGTCGTGTCTCCCGCCACGCCATGAATTTTCTGTGTCAATGAAATTGAAGTTTCATTTTAAAATTAAAAAGATAATGATTTACTGTATACTAGCTAATTGGAAGTTATCAAAAAAATAAATAAAAAATTACTAGCTAATTGGCTTAATTTTTTTTTAGATACATGGTACTTGGTTTTTCTCAAATAACACATGGTACGTACTTGGTTTACTTAAGTGAGCTATAGGCTCAATTGAATTTTGGGAAGTAGATGAAAATTAATATCTAAACTTGGTACGTGCGTACTCAAGTTTATGGAGTACTAGTCTAGTAAACATTTTAACAGTTTAATTGAGATGGTATCTTATTAAAATTTAATTATTTAAAACCACATTTAATTTGCAACTTAATAAAATTAAGATTTATAAACAAAAAAACATTTTTTTTTATTTGATTGAAATGATCGAATTCTAGCTCTATATATACATTACAATCAACTCAACCTCAAAACAATCACGCATGTAGGAAAGAAATTTATCGGGGAAAACCATCGATAACTGCAAGGAAAATAAGCTACCCATCATCCCGGAAGTACTTGCCTCGACAGGATTGCAAATTGGCATGGTTCTAGCTTTGGAAATTGACGAAGCTACGGAGGTCTTTGACAATTCTTTGCCAAAGGCGTCAGCTCCGCTTCCTCGAGTTCATTTATCGCCATATGTTTATGACATATAAATCTACTTAAGGCTGATCCATGCAAGTTTTTCTCCTCTGTGCTAATGTATTTTTCCATTCTAGCTAAAGGTGATGGTGCTTTACTATGATATTTTGGCTGGTCATGTTTGTTTAAGTTCTTTTTATGCTGGACTGTAAGTATATATTGACCCTAAACGCGTAAGCTAATGTTTAAAAAGGGGAGCTTGGATTGACAGTATGTGGGTTTGGGTTCTTCGATGGATTCGGCAATTACTTATGCAGGTATTCGTCTCACTCGACTCGTTGATGATTTTGATTGATGAAGTTTTATGATCAGGTCATAGAGTTTATTTTTATATATGGACTGGAGGATATGATCCTATACAACTAAGGCCGGTCTAATTCAGAGTATGTAAAGTCTTGGCATTTGCGGTTGGATTTCAACTTTGGATCATCAAGCGTATATGAAGACTCTAGCACTTGTTTACTATGTTACTAATATGTGGGCAGTTATATGTTTAGACTTTATTGCTATTAGAGGATGGCATGTATCCAATATTAGTATAGTTTGGATGATTATATTCGAAGCTGTGGACTTCTATCGGTTGATGTACCGTTTATGGCAGTCGAACGTGGAAGACTCTGACCAGTAATGTTTACGATTTTTTTCTTTCGAACTTCTTAATTTAGAGGACTAAATTTTAATTCGGGAATAATTGGCAGCTAACATTCTTCGACTCGACCATCTAATCTTAATTTAATTTTAAATAAAATTTCTCCTTTATAAAAAAAATATATATATATATAAATATTACTTAACACTTGCAGACTTGAACTATAAAATTTTTACATTCTTTAAGGGAGAAAATTTTAGGTGGGAATTTCCCACGTACCCATAATTATTTCAGAATTCTAAGTAAACATAGTTATTTCAGAATTTTAGGTAATATTTTGACATATGAAATTTTAATGGGATAATATGACACATAAAAATTTTGCTGAAATTTTAATTTTAAATCACACCTGTCAAATTCTAATTCGCATGAGATGCGGTGGGAACTTCCGATCCATTAATTTCTTCGAAAACGGAACAACAGTAAAGACGTACGTTTTCAGGGTTTAGAAGAAACTAGTCAGACGACATATGTATGCTGTATGGGAATGTAAAGTTTTTTTAAAATTATTTATACAGATACTATACATGATTATTTTATATTTAAGAATGTTTTATTGCATGTGTAATATTAGATTTTTTTTAAACAAAGTCACGTTTAATAAAACACATCTCACAATAATAAAAAATAAAAAAACTTTAATTATGGAATTTAATTCTAAAATAATATGTGATGTATTTATATATATACAAGCCAGTGGACCCGTCCGTTGGACGGAAAATTTGTACCTTTACAAATTAAAAATTTAAATATATCAGATAAAAAATTATATAATAATTATTTATATTAAATATTATTAAATCTATGTCAAATATTATATCAAAAGAGAATTATTTTAACTTTTATATCAATTGCCATTATTTTGATTTTGTTTCAAAATCTACTATCCTATTAGAACTAAAAATTTATTTTATTTTTAAAAATAATAAACATAACTAAGAGTAAAACTTACATATCAAAATTTCATTAGCAAAAAATAAAAGTTACATATCAAGAATAATACTTTACTAAAAAAAATTAGAAAAAAATATATTATAATAATTTGATTTGGAATAATTTTTTTCAATAATATGCCTATTTGAATAAGGAAAACGAAGATGTCCCATTTTAATTAGGAATAAAAAAAATATATAATAAATTTATTTAGGAAAAAAATTTTAACAATAAAATTAGGAAAAAATGTTTAATAATAAAATTAGGAAAAAATATAGTGTATTATAATTTTATTAGAAATATTTTTTTAAATAATAGATAGAAAATTGATTAAAAATAAACTTATTATTTTAAAAAAAAGTAATTGGTAGAATTTTATTAGGAAATATCATGTTCTCAAAGTTCTAAAATACGTGTGTCAAATTTCTATTCATCAATAAAATACCATTTGTCGAATTTTGATTTGACAATAAAATTTACAATTATAACAAATTGAAAAGTCTTACTATTATCTATAAGATAAAATAGTATAATGAATTTTAATTAAGAAAAATTATTTAATAGGAAAATTAGAAAAAAATATGGTATCATAATTTTATTTGGAATAATTTTTTAAATAATAGATAGAAAATTGATTAGGAATAAAATTATTATATTAGAAAAAAAGAATTGATAGAATTTTATCATATGATTTAAATAAGTAATTGGTAAAATTTCATAAGAAATCATTATGTTTTTACTGTTTTGATTTTCTAGTTAGAATAGAAATAATAATAATATCATTGACTTAAAATTGCAATTGAATTTACAATTAGAATAAATTGAAAAGTCTTTCTATTGCCTATAATATATGTCCGTTATAATTAGGAAGAATGTTAGAATTATGAAGAATGAGAATAAGAAAAAGAATTTAGTAAGATTTTTTTATTAGGAATAAGAGTTTAATTAAGAAGTAAGAAAAAAATAGTATATTTAGTGAGATTTTAACTAGAAATAATAATTTAATTAGGAAGTTTAAAAGATATATATTGTGTATTATAATTTGATTAAGAATAGTTTTTTATAATAATAATTAGAAAAAAGTTCATGTGTCAAATTTTAATTCGCTAATAAAAAATCACGTGTCGGATTTTATTCGACAATAAAATCTGCAATCGTTATAAATAAAAAAGTTGTTCCTATTGTCCATAAGAATAAATTTTTTTACTACGTATTTAACATAAAAATAACATGTGATATATATATATGATAGTTTTAATAAGATTAGGAATAATGAAAACATGAAAGTAGAATGTAATGGGATTTTGATTAGAAATAAGAATTTAAATAGGAAGTTGGAAAAAAATATTGTGTATTGTAATTTGATTATGAATAACTTTTTAAATAATAAATAGAAAAGAAATACATATCTTAAATTTTAATTCATCGATAAAAGGACACGTGTAGAATTTCGATTTGACAATAAAATATTCAATTGGAGCAAATCAAAAAATTGTTGATAGTTATCTATAAGATATATTATTTTGAGGATCATACAATATCTAAATCTGTTATAGTCCGTTCTCAGGAAGTTTAGTTTAATTTATCGTCATTGCATTTAGTTAGAAGAGATATATATATATATATATATATTTTTTTTCTTATTAGACAGTAATATTAACTACAAAGTAGAGTACAAATCAATAACATAGTATTTCTTGTCTAACCTTTGCTTCAATCTGCTGAAGGAGTTCATCGTAAGACCCATTACTTTGTCCGGTGCTGTTCTTGAATGGAATAAAATCGTACTCAACTTTGAAAGGCAGCGAACGCACCGCAGCGGCGAAAACCTCTATGGAGAACCCTGTGCACGAGAAATTGTCTGTGCCATTAATTCGATTCTTTACTTCCACAAATTCCTTGAAACCTTCTTTCACAGGCACTCCAATTCTCAGCTTCAATGGCGTTGTTTCGTTAGATTTTGAGTTGATGACTTTAAAATGGAAATTAAAAAAAAGAAAGACAAGAAATATAAGGAAGCAAGCTTGTTTCGTCATACTAAAATATATATCTGCACCAAATTCTGATGACATACTTGGAAGAAGAATGCTTGTCAGTATTTATAGAGGTTTAAATCATAAGAGGTGGGCCAAAAGCTATACCTTGTTTTTTTTGCAATATCTTTACGAATTTTGTTTCGTACGTAGTTAAAATAAAAATAAAAATGAACGTTCCTGGAAACATACTGTACCTAGTTTGAAAATTGACGAAGTCTAGCATTTAAACTTGCTGATCTAGTAAGAAAACTAATAAACTTATTTGGTGTGCACTTCTCATTTGAGGTAAGGATTTGACTTTTCATTCTCAAATATTTAAATTTTTAGGTACATATATTATATATGTCCCAACAGTTTTAAAATTATAACTGCTTCATTCGTCAGTCGTCATTGAAATCCCACAACGATTCACTCTAGGTATTATAACCCTCTCAATTAATCTATTCTTTCTTAAAAAAAAATTAATCTATTCTAAGGGAGCTAGCAAACCCTCGGCTTCAAGCATACCCTTTCATATAAAATTGATCAGATTATACATTTCTAGAGTAATATATATATATATATATATATGAGGAGGGATCAATTGACTCTAAGAGTCAATTTAATATTTTAACTCTTAATCTTTACTATTCATTATAATTAAATTAATAGTTGAAATTAAAATATAGAAATCACTTAAAAGCAATGACGAACGTGAAATCTTGAATGTTAATATATATATATGAGGAGGAATCTATTAAATCCAGGAGTCAATTTGATATTTTGACCCTAAATCTTAACCCTCTATCCTAATTAAATTAACGTTCAAGATTATATTGAATTATTTCAATAAAACATTACATAACCTCACGTGCTTCCCTCTTGCCCCCATCTTTACACCATACATAACTTCTCTCTACACAATTTCTTTCTACAAATCCCATCACTATGGCAGTGCCGACGACATAGAAAAAACGGCCGAGCTCATATAATAAACTGTAACTTTGTGAACGGAGGAGTTTTGTGAACTGGAATTTTTATAGAACTGATCATCTCAACTTTTTGAATTTTCTCTCCGTTTCCCCCTTAGATCTAATGTCTCTCTTTTTCACCAATGGACTTAACCAGCTCTCACACTGAATTTGTATATTATATCCAAACCTTCCTTCCAAACCTACTAGAATTAATGTTAAAAGTTTACATAAATAAGATTAAATAATAATAATGGACAAAAACATCTTTTTTCTTATGTTAGCCAGAGACCATACAACTAACTACAATTAAAATTTTGACATAAAATATTTGTTAATTACTTTTTTACTTAAAAGACGAGTTTTGTTTGCAGCTTTTCTTGTAAAAAAATATCTTTCCACTTGATTAATCCATCATCTTAGACATAGAATAGTATATAATAAAATATATTTTTTATTATATTATATTATATTTATTATTTTATAATATTATATTAAAATTATTATGAAATCATATCATAAAAAAATTATTCACCAAATACGTTTTAATTGAATAAATTTTAAAAACTAATAATTGTTATATGTCAAATTTTTAATAAATGTCAGTTATAAAGCCTCTGCTTACGCATGCGACAAGTTTTTCACATTATAATGAGGATAAAGATAAAAAATGCAAGCAACAATATATAATTATTATAATACACATAAATTATAATAAATTAGAATAATGATAAAAATAATTACGTAATGGAGAAATTACAAAACAAGAGGTAATATAATACTTTTTAAACAAAACAAAATAAAAATTTTATTAAAAAATATATCAATTACTGATAATTTTTTATAAATTTTTTTGGTAAATTTATTTTAATACTTTAAGAACATTCACATGGTAATTTTGTAAACATAGGAGCTATAACTATAGCTTTAAATTAATAATATAAATTGTAAGTCCAATTAATAGTATAGAATGTGTAGGCACATATATTTATTAACACTTAATGTATATTGAAATTTTATTGAATATGTGGAAACGAGATTGATTTAAACGTATATGAAATTTTATCATTAATAAAATTAATGTCAATAAATTACAGTTATTCTTTAAAAATTAAGAATTTTATAAATATCAATGAACAATAATTTAAGGAGAAACTTCTATTGAGAAGCTTATAAGATAGATTGTGGGTAAATAATGAAAGTTGTTTTTATAAGAAGCGATTATAAGAGATAAAAGTAAAACATAATCTATACTAATTAGATCGACATAAATAATGATAGTGGCGTACAATTTGGATATTATACGTTGCTCCAATTGTCCATTATACTTCACCCAGATTTTACAACGTAAAAGACTGCGACCTCATGACGCTACTAGATTGTGACATAAGTCTAAAACTTCTGGATCTTTATAGTAAACTTTAAAATCTTCCTCCATATAACACATTTCATTATCATTTTAGTTCTAGTTTTAGGAACCCCAAAATATAATTATTGTGGTCCTTTATAAATAATTTCACCGTGATATATTTTATGGTACTAGTCCGTAGGCCATCCTATAAAATCTTAGTAATATATGCTTCATATATACTCTATGTAAATTAGGTCTATGTAAGTTAAGAATAAAAATAAAACTAAATCATAATATGTAAAACTCAATTCTAATTATGTAACTCTAAACAAAGTTTTTAAGTTTTCAAGTATTATTTTCATTAGGCCAAGATATTGATGAACAATAACTTAATGAAAGCAACATACATGTAAAAAATATCTAATTAATTTTTTTTGATTAATTCTTATTACAAACTACCCACCCAAGATCTACTCTTCCATGAAATCGAATCCATATCCTCCCGATGAAGGAAATACCTAACCAATTGGACCACGTTTTGGTTGGCTAAAAAAATTAATATAATATAGTCGAAAGTTTATTAATCATTAACGTAAATTTCTCTAATTAAGTAATGTATTATTTAATCTTATAAATTAATACTTATTAATTTATAAAAATACAGTTTATTTGTCCCATAAAATACATATAGTAATTTATATATTTGTTAATAAATTTTTTTATCCTATACATATTTCAATAGATATAGATTAATATAATATAACTTATCGAAATAGTTGAATACATTTGGAACTAATAAGTATACATGATTAGTAGCCAATCAGAATATGACTCAATAATTAACGTATTTGTTCCTTCGTGAGATAATGAGTTCGATTCCTGGAAGAGCGAACTTTGAGTGAGTAGATTATTTTATTAAACATCTAAAAAAATATATATGACTACTACTTAAGCTCGTAAAAAAAGACAACAAAAAAATATATCTTGAGATCCTTTGTAGAATCCATAATGTATTATATCACTAAAAATATATAAAAGTAGCCTTTTTTTTAATTGGATTATTATGAGCCTTCCTCAAATTTAAAATGATTATCCAATTATAATTTTTCTATTTATTTAAAAACTAAAATAAAAATCCACTTTGCTTTAGAATTTTTTTATTTAATTAAAATTACAATAAAATTCAAAGACCAAACAGCATGATGTTCTGCATAAGAATTTTTTTTTTAAATTAAAATTAAAAGAAAATCCAAAGATCAAACATCATGACGTTTTAATAATGTGTTCTTTGGATAAAAACCTGTCAAATTACGACCAAGTTTTTAATAAACTCACCTGATAAATAAATCATGATTTTTCTTCAATTTAGAGAAATATTATTTTTTCTTCACGAGTTATTTGAATTATTCTTAAATAGATCATTTGTACATCTATTCAATCATTTCGATAAAATAGAGATAATATACAAGTAATTGTTAGATTAAATTTGAGTTGTAATTGGTTAAGTTGCCTTTTAGGTGACTTAATCGAAAAGAGTCAGGACTATCAAATTTCAATAACCCATCTTTATTTATTTGTAACACAAAAGAAAAACTAAGCAATAAGACAAATAAATCCCTAAATGTTCTCGGCCTTTTTGGCGAAATGTAAGCCAAAAGATACATAATTTTGTAATGTAAAAAGAGAGGACTCCCCCTCAACAGATGCAATCAAAATCTAACGAAATAAAAGTGAGATCCCCCCCTTAATAGAAGCAACATCTTATTATTTAACAAAACATAAAAAAATACTCCTGGGTATGTTATCTGAGGTCACCACTAGAATTTTTTGATGATATCTTCATTCAACTTAATCTCCTTATGTAGGTACTCGTTATGTTCCTCCATAAGTTTTATGGCTATTTCTCCAATGGTCATTGTAAAACTCCCTGAATCTAGTCTCTTTAATCCTTCCAAGCTATGTTGTTTCATTGTGGTCCCTTTCTCCGTAGATCCAGCAATGTCTTTGGGTTCAACATCATCAATTTTGTTCTAATGAGTTTTAGTAGGAATAAGATAGGGAGAAAAACTTGATGAACACTTATTTCTTGATTTTGTTGAAGATCCACCTTGAGCATACAACAATCTATGTTGTGAAAGAGGTATTTGTTGAAACTGGTACTTTACGTCTTGTTGATAATTTAGAGTATCTGGACAAGAGTCCTTACCACTTTTCAAGTACGATGGAGGAGGCGGATTTGAATAATTGCCATTGTAGGGTTGCCTCTTTTGAAACGGACTTGAAATGTCTGGACTGTACTGTGTCATCTTCATCTTGTCATCAAAGAGTTTCTTCTCGCTTCCTCTTGTTGAAAGAATTTAGCATGGCAATCTTCTGACTCAAATGTTTTCTCTAATGTCGTCGCTCTTTTTTCCTTTTGTTTCTGGTTTGACAGAATGTGACGCCATGTTTATTATAAAACCCTACCCAGTATCCCCCTTTTTTATATATACTTAGCACAATTAAAGACTAAATATTATGTTTCTTTTTATACTAGTATTCTACTTTTTATTCTTCTCTTTTGATATACATATTTATTGGTTTGTTTCCTATTCTAATTTTTTTTTTTTTAAAAATTAATCATTGAAGTCTTCATCATACCAGAAAGTCCATGTATTCCTTGAATCCATGTTCTGGATGTTTGTTGGTTTTGAAATGTCATGCTAATAATCAAAACTGTAGTCTTTTCTTGAAACAAGGTGATACTTCTCTTATCCAACTCGAACTCCTAGAAATACCACTTTATCTTTGTCATTAATTATTTTGCATCATGTAGAGTCATTTTTAATTTTTAAATGTTACTTCTCAAGTTGTTTGAGACTGATAACATTACTTTTTAGCCGTAACACGAGTGGTTCATCTTTTAATGAATCATCACTTCTATATAATCCTTTTCCTAGTACTCTGGATTCTTTCACTTTATGTGTTATGGTGTTGACCTTTGTGCATGCTTCAAAGTCTATGAGTAGATCTAGATGCCCTATAAGATGATAATTTCATTCTTTGTCTAGATGTCAGTCATGTTTCTCTCACTCCTTGTATAGTTGTATCTTGTCATTATATTCCTTGTTTCTCTAAATTGACCGATTTAGGTCTGTGATAAGTTTGTTCACTAGGTCCAACCTCGTTTCCTTCTCTTAATGCATCTCTGCAATTTGTGCCTTTAAATTGGTTATTTCCTCTTTTTGTTGATTCATTTCTTTATATGCAATACTTAACCCTTCTGTTTTTTGTAAATTTCTCTGAGATGCTATAGTGTTTTCGGTTGCGAAATTACGCACTTCATTATCTTTGCTTTTACATTGTTGCATCCAGCTATACATCCCTTTGTTTGTCCTTTTTCCTTTTATCAATATAGCTCCATTATTATTCTTAATTGTACAATGATCCTGATCAAATATAACGATGAGACCTATATCACACAACCTACTGATGCTTTGCACATTTTTTTTTGTAAATTATCTACAAGGACAATCATATTAATGCTAACAGAAGGGTATTTCTCCAGACTTCCATATCCTATGATCTCACCTTTTTCTCCATTCCCATAGATTACTCTTCTTCCTGTGTTTGCGAGTCTTTCCTCTAACATTGATTCTTCTCCCGTCATGTGCATGTTGCATCCACTCTCTAAAAATCATTCTACTTCTTTTTGTTTCTTGCATTGTTCCAACATATTCAGATCCTTTAGAGTCTTTGAATTGATCATAATTTTTTGTTGCTGATAATTGTCTGACATATTATTACCGAAGCACTATCCCATTTCTAATCTATTTTCTTGTTCTGTGTTGTCCTCATTTCATACTTTACTGTTTTGTTCATCCATCAATTGATTATGAAGATCACGAATTTGCTGTCTT